>NW_026463217.1:0-66393 GCF_021730395.1 Mercenaria mercenaria | reverse complement strand
GATCCATAATTTCATATCACATGCGCAATAGCGTTATTTTGTTTTTCTGCGCATGTGATATTATTGTTTCATATCACCCGTAGAGAGGCAGATACTTTTGCATTGATTATTTTCTTTTTTATGCTACGTGCAAAATATTTCGAAAACAATTTTTCATCAAATATTTAATCGAAACTACAACAATAAGTTTGGAAATGATCTAACTAAGAAAATGAGTGCTCACACTTATATGTTTCATTTAGAAAAAGAAAGTTATCGCCGTTTTTCGAATGCTACTGATTGACGCAATGTTGAAATATTAGAATAAATATAGGGGTCAGCAATATGTAATCATCTCGACTAAATCTATCAAAAAAGTCTTATTACAGCAAAGTCGCCACAAATTATGAGTCCTAACAAGTAAACACTCGTTAATTCTGTCTTCATTATTTGGTTAGTAATTAATTTTTAATGTTAAATAAATTATTATGTTGATTTTCCAGCTAATGCTTTGACCCTTATAAGCTTTCGGTATAATAAAATAAATATTGCATTCCTGAGAGGGTGATATGAAAAATGTTCACCCCTCGAAATATGAATATAGACCTCGGCTGGCGCCTTTGTAAGCTTATGAGCTACAAGCCCCTTAACCTTCTGTTCATGGAATGAACCTATTGTTTTCTTTTGTTCTTTGTACCGTTAGATAGCTCCTAAACCCTGAATGTTTGCTCGGACTGACACGCGGACGGACGTACTAATATTTAAGGTTTACTAGCGCCTTAACCATTTGTTCACGGAATGAACCTATTGTTTTCTTTTGTTCTTTATACCGTTAGATAGCTCCTAAACGCCGAATATTTTCTCTGACAGACGGACAGACAAAGGCAACTCTAAGTGCCCCTCTACAACAAAAAAATAAGAGGTGTGTGGGGGGAGGGGGTGGGGGAGGGGGGCAATAGCACAATGTTGCTTCAAAATCAAGAGCTTATGGTTTGGCAAACCTAAGCTGCAATGCAACATCGAACTGTTTGTTGCTTATGGAATTATTTATAACTTATGTACTAAATTATCAAAATGATCCAGACATGTTTTATTTTAACTTTTACTCATCTGTACGAGAAAAATTATTAAAAGAGTTGTTTTGCACGAATGTCTTATCCTTGCGTCACCACTATTTCTTTCTAAAGCAGTTAATTTGTCCTTGTTCTTAAAATTGATCAGTATTGACCAAAGATTAATTAGGAATTAAAAATTATATTGATTTACATTGTTTCAATGTAATGGCGGATAAACAAACTATAAAACGGTAGATTTAATCAAGCGTACAGTTCTAATCAATAACTAGAAGGTGCTTTTGTAGAAAAGCGCTTGTCTCCCACAAAGCATAGTAATAACAGGCAAGAAGTCAATAGGAGACTGGAGAGACAATGGAGTGACTCCAAAATCAATGGTGGTCATCTACTCTGTATGTCCAATCATCCTATACAGTTTCAACATCCTGGGTCAGGGGTTTTCCATATTCAGGCCCTTGTTACCTTGACCTATGATTGAGTGACCCCCCCCCCCACCCCCACCGCTCCCCAAAATAAGGGTCATCCACTCTGTATGTCCAATCATCTTATGAAGTTTCAACATTCTGGGTTAAGTGTTGTCAAGTTATTGATCGGAAAGAGTTGTCCATGTTCAGGACCCTGTGACCTTGACTTTTAATAGAAAGACCCCATAAACAATAGGGGCAATCTACTCTGTAAGCCCTATCACCCTATGAAGTTTAAAGGTTCTACGTCAAATAGTTCTCCAGTTATTGATCGGATATGAGGTGTGTCGATTCTGGCCCCTGTGACCTTGACATTTAATGAAATAACCCAAAATCAATAGCGGTCATTTACTCTGCATGTCCAATCATCCTATAAAATTTCAACATTCTGGGTCAAGTGGTTCTCAAGTTATTGAACGGAAAATGTTTTCAATATTTAGTTCCCTGTGACCTTGACCTTTGATGGAGTGACCATCTACTCCATAAGCCCTATCACCCAACTGAATTTTAAGGTTCTGTGTCATTTGGTTCTCCAGTTATTGATCGGACGGGGCAAAGTGTGACGAACGTACGGACGGACGGGGCATAAACAACATGTGGGGAGACATAATAAGCTATATTCGGCTGCAGGGGTCTTGTTGCGGATCGCTGATATTACCATCGCTAAATCTGTTAAAATGGAACTTTTACATAATGCAAGTCAACTATTTTACGTTTTCACGTAGTTTTTTCTTTATTTTCAGTGACATAGGTTTCGTTTTATTCGTAAATGTATAAGGGGCCTTGTTGGTAATGTCTACAAATTTATTCATGTTATTGGAATATATCATAACGGGATAATCAAATTATTGTGTTTCATCTATACTGCTCCTAAAACATGATCATTGAAAAAATGCAATGAACTGATGACATAAAATCTGTAAACGATTGGATTTCTTTTTAGCATTCGGCTGACTTGAGCCTCGTCGAAAGAGCATAGTTAATTAAATCTCTGAATATGCGCTGGTCAGATAAACACAAACGCCTGGAATGACTACACTGTCAAAGTGCATTAAGTTACAAACACTCTGCAATCCAGGTCAACAGAAAGTTTGATTTTTGGATATTAAAAACGGAAAACAAATATCATCAATTTGTAATGAAAAACAACTAAATATAGTGCAACATGCATGATAATAATGGTACAAGATAAATAATGTACTTTCGATCATATGAACTTGAATCACTCGCGATATGAACGTTCAAGTATATTACGTTTTATCTCAAAGCGAGATGATATTTATTTGATATACATTGTATTCGCAAATGAACCTACTCTACTAAGTTCTCTTAAATTAATTACAAGTTCTTTGCAGAGATAACAGATAAACAGGTATATATTTATTCAGAAGTTGCTAATGAACCTTTACTCCAGCCATGTTTAACTTTTACACTTTACTTGAATATTCATTCATGAAAAGTAAAAAAGGACCTAGTGTCTTTGACCTCTAAGTGTGCCTTTGACCTTTGAGATAGAGGTCTGGATCTTGCATGTGACATGTCGTCTCATTATTGGGAACATTTGTGCTTTCAAAAGTTATTTCAAAATATCCCTTCATGAGAATGGTAGAGTTATGGACCGGACAAGACACAGACCTTTAAACTCTTAAGTGTGACATTGATCTTAAAGCTAGGGTTCTTGGTCTTGCGTCATCTCATTATGAAGAACGTTTGTGCCAAGTTAATTTAAAACCCCTTGATGAATGGCAGAGTTTTGATCCGGACACGAAACAGACCCTGTTTAACTTTGACCACTAAAATGACCTTGACCTTAGAGCCAGGAGTTACGGAGCGGACACGAAGTGTGACGGGCGGAACGAAGGACAAACGGCCGCATCCGTACCTATGTCTCCCTTTTTACTTTGAAATAGTCTTGGGACAAAAGAATTATTGTGTTTTATCTAAGCGGATTGTATTAAGCACCGTAATCGGTGAGTCGGAAAAATATTTTGAGTAAGGGCCATGTTTAGGAGAAAAAAAATCCGAACATCTCCAAATCATAGAAAGAAAGAATTGTTTTACATGAAAATTTAACAGCATATAAAGCATTTATATCATTCTGAAAAACCATTGCCAATTTACTCATATATGTATTGAATTCCGGAAAGGGACCGCATGAAGGCGCCACACTTCTGGACAGTTCAACGCCTTTAAAAACTCACCATTTTTAAAAAGCTGTTACAGGTCTTCGTTTTGATGCATCTGCAACAATGTCCCAGTGCTTAAACTTTACATAACTAGGTTAACATCGTTTTTGACAATTGTTTACTTTTATTATTTCTTTACAAATGGCATTATTATTAAAGGGGGACAACTCTTAGAATAGTTTAAGTATCAAATTCTACGGTAAAAATGTATTGGACAGATAGGGTGTTTTTAAAGATGTTGTTCGTTTTCTTAAAATTTCTGTGGTTTTGTGACATAGTTCTAAACCTTAATAAAAATGCTTCAATCGCATTACACAGATCATTCACTAATTGATTAATTGATGGTTTTATTAAATGAAAATACTTTCCGCAAAATAGAATTTAAAAAAATACACAAATGGGAGCTAAAACTTACCTGCCAAAATGACGTGTTCCCCTCAACTAGACCCATGACCTGAACCTTTTTTTTCAGAAGTCTAACCTTTCTTATGTAAATTCTTACTGGCTATAAAGCAGCTGACTAAAATTTCAGGATTTAAACACGCACGATTTGCTCGTGCAGAACACACGTTTTCATACATGTATGCAGCTACGCAGTACAATTGATAGTTTTGCTCAAATCATGTGTAAATTACGTCGAATTTGGTTAAGGTTCGTGTAAAGCCTTTTGAAACCTCCCCTCGGGTGAATTTTTGTGTTAGTGTTTTACGCCACTTAGGCCTTGGTTTATCATAAAGATTATATCAAGCTGTTTATAATAAGTAGGAAAAACTTTCTAGACAAGTAAATATCTATTGGACATACATCACATGTACTTTGACTGTTAACGTTCTATTTTGTTGAAGATGTCAATCATCTTTTTCAAAATGATTATTGTGTGTCTAACATATTTCTCCAGGTACTCCGGGAGTTGAAAGTGTTACAAACCATGTACATTTTTTAAACAAGAGGGCCATGAAGGCCCTGTATCGCTCCCCTGACCTATTGACCTAAAGATCATCAAGATTAACATTCTGACCAAGTTTCATTAAGATATGGTCATAAATGTAGCCTCTAAAGTGTTTACTAGCTTTTCTTTCAGTTTGACCTGGTGACCTAGTTTTTGAACCCACATGAATCAGATTCGAACTCGACCTGAAGATCATCAAGATTAACATTCTGACTTAGTTTCACGAAGATATAGTCATAAATGTGGCCTCTAGAGTGTTAATAAGCTTTTCCTTCGAATTGACCTAGTGACCTAGTTTTTGATCCCACCGGACCTAGATTTGAACTTGACCTATAGATAATCAAGATTAACATTCTGGCCAGGTTTCATTAAGATATGGTCATAAATATAGCCTCTAGAGTGCTAACAAGCTTTTCTTTTGATTTGACCTGGTGACCTAGTTTTTGACTATACCTGACCCAGATTCAAAATAAATCTCAAGATCATCAAGAGTAACATTCTGACCAAGTTTCATGAAGATACAGTCATAAATGTGGCCTCTACAGTGTTAACAAGCTTTTCCTTTGATCTGACCTGGTGACCTAGTTTATGACCCCAGATAACCCAATATCAAACTTTTCCAAGATTTTATTGAGGGTAAAAATTGTGACCTCTAGAGTGTTAACAAGCTTTTTCTTTCATTTAACCTGGTGACCTAGTTTTTGACCCCAGATAACCCAAAGTCGAACTTGTTCAAGATGTTATTGAGGGTAATATTCTGACTAAGGTTTATTAAGATTGGGCTTAAATTGTGACATCTAGTGTGTTAACAAGCTTTTCCTTTGATTTGACCTGGTGACCTAGTTTTTGACCCCAGATGACCAAATATCAAACTCGTCCAAGATTTTATTAAAAGTAACAATCTGACTAAGTTTCATTAAGATTGGGCTAAAATTGTGACCTCTAGAGTGTTAACAGTCAAATTGTTGACGACGACGACGAACGGACGGACGACGGACGACGACGGACACAGGGCGATCACAAAAGCTCACCTTTGAGCACTTCGTGCTCAGGTGAGCTGAACATGCAAAAATTGCAACATAAAAGTGAAAGTAGAGCTGTCAAAATGACAAAAAAAAACCTGCAATATACATGTTAACTATTTTTCCTTTCCCGGAGTACCTAGATATGTATGATAGACACACAACAAAAACAAATTTAAAGAAAAAATATGTCTGAAAAAGAAGTTTGAAATCTTCTACAAAACAGAACATGTACAGTCAAAGTACATGTGTTGTCAGACAAAATACATATTACCGAAAAATGTGACCTCTACAGAAAATATTTTCTACTGCCTCTGAACAATTCCGTATATATATATGCTATAGCTTTAGATCTATAAACAGCATCATTAAGGACAAATCCTTCGTCTGTCATTTCACTCAGCGTTGCACAATCAGCAGAGTGAAAAAAAAAGACGCCTTCGTCCAATAAGGAAGAGTGTTGTTTGATAAATTATCTATAATGCGTTATCAAGTGTAGTCTGATTTTTAAGTATGAGTACAATATATAGACTCATCTGCCGATTAGGGAAATCAGCATGATTTACTATGCCTTATTTATGTAAGAACCACTATCGTACTGAAAGAATGACCTAACTAGAGATGCTTTTGAGAAAAGCGCATGTCTCCCACAACTGCCCCTATGAAAAATGTTAGTTTCTCTAGATGTTTTAGACGAGTGGATCCAATTAGATGGTCTGGATGAGTTGATCCAATCAGTAATTCAAGGGCTATAAATCAAAAGTGCCTGGGCGGATTTGGCTAGTTATCAAACTTGGGTAAGGTCTTATGGCCAAACACATTTTGTTCAAGTTTGGTGAAGATCGGATGAGAAATGTTCGACTTAGAGAGCGGACAAGAGTAAACAGACGGATTTTTTTGGTAATTCAAGGGCCGTAACTCTAAAATGCCTGGACCGATTTGGCTAGTTATCGAACTTGGCCTAGATCACATGGTCAAACACATATTGTTCAAGTTTGGTGAAGATCGGATGAGAAATGTTTGATTAAGAGTGCGGACATGAGTAAAAAGGCCAATTTTTCGATAATTCAAGGGCCGTAACTCCAAAATGCCTGGACCGATTTGGCTAGTTATCGAACTTGGCCGAGGTCTCATGGTCAAACACATTTTATTTAAGTTTGGTGAAGATTAGATGAGAAATATTCGAATTAGAGTGCGGACAAGAGTAAAAAGACCAATTTTTGGTAATTCAAGGGCCGTAACTTCAAGACGCCTAGACCGATTTGGCTAGTTATCGAACTTGGCCGAGGTCTTATGGTCTAACACATTTTGTTCAAGTTTGGTGAAAATCGGATGAGAAATGTTCGACTTAGAGTGCGGACAAGCTTTGTGACAGACACACACACACAGACACACACACAGAGACTGGAGTAAATCAATATGTCTCCCACACCACTGTGTGGTGGGAGACATAATTAATAAACCGTTCCATTATTAAAAGTACAAAAACATCGCTGATCTCAAAATCAAACTATAGTCTGATTTGCAAACTTCAGTCACGTGGCATGAATCATTAGAAATGTATGTTTTATTAAACTTTAATATGGAAGTACTTAAAAAGCTTAGAATCACTTTTGATAACTGTAGAATTTCTAGTCTTACATTTCCATTTATAACCTAATATAGCTTTCTGTCCAATTCCTGAAATGTTGTATTGTAAATATTTTATGCTTTTCGGAATAAAAATATGTTTAAACTAAACAAGAGGGCCAAGATGGCCCTAGGTCGCTCACCAGAGAAACACACCATAACACAACATATTAAACAGTGTAAACATGTTTGACCTAGTGATTTCATGGAAAAAAATATTCTGACCATTTATCATTAAACTAGTGACCTAGTTTTTAAACCCAGATGACCCATATTCGAACTTGACCTAGATTTCATCAAGGCTATCATTATGACAAAATTTCATGAAGATCAGTTGAAAAAAATTAGCCTCTATCGCATACACAAGGTTTTTCTTTGATTTAACCTAGTGACCTACTTTTTGACCCAGATGACCCATATTCGAACTTGACCTAGATTTCATTAAGGCAATCATTCTGACCAAATTTCATGAAAATCAATTGAAAAATACAGCCTCTATTGCATACAGAAGGGTTTTCTTTGATTTGACCTAGTGACCTAGTTTTTGACCCCAGATAATCCATTTTCTAATTCGGCCTAGAATTCATCAAGGTAAACATTCTGACCAAAATTCATGAAGATTAATTGAAAAATACAGCCTCTATCGCATATACAAGGTTTTTATTTGATTTGACCTAGTGACCTAGTTCTTGACTCCAGATAAACCATTTTCAAACTCGGCCTAGCTTTTATCAAGGTTATCATTCTGACTAAATTTCAAGAAGATCTGTTGAAAAATACAGCCTCTATTGCATACACAAGCTAAATGTTGACAGACGACAGACAGACAGACGACAGACGACGGACGCCGGACATCGAGCGATCAGAAAAACTCAGGTGAGCTAAAAACTAAATAGTGGATTCTAGTGCAAAATACTTTTTCATTAAACCTGAGATATACATAGAAAGCAATATGCACATTATACAGATCATTTCATTCTGTCCCTTTATCCATCCGTTATAGGAGCACCGCCTCGGAACGGTCCTATAAAATAAACTAGGGATTTAAACGTGTTTAGGACATGTCACCCTATTTTCAAAAATCAGACAAGACAGTGTAAACAAAAATAAGCACACTTAGAAAGACTCTAATATTAGTGACAAAGTACGAGATTGTATAATGTAAAACATATAAATAGGATCAATACAAGGTATAAGTCGTAAGTACACACATGTACTCAACAATTTGTCTATAAACCACGACATAAACCATGCATTAGACACAACTAACTGGCGCTAATTATTACTTAAAACGTTGATTGAGTTCCTTGTCAATTTGCGATCTGATTTGATTTAAAAAGAAACTTTTAAATTGTTAGACTCTATTCACAGGCTATATCAATCATCAAACATATAAATTCAAAACTCAAATTAAATAAAAATAAGTAATATAAAGAACACAAAACAGCTAATATGAATAAAACGTACCGCCTATCCACCGAAAATACTCCAGTTACAATAAATGCACGCCTAACAAACTAACACGCTATCATGGTTTAGTATGGAACGCCGTGACTGTCTTCTGATGTTGATTTAGCACTTTATGCTACATACATACATCAATATATGAAGTGCCTCTACTTGTATGTGTAGAGCTTATATATGTGTATATGATGGGCTTAACACTGTTTATGCGGTGCTTCCATCTTTGATTATGCGGTGCTTCCATCTTTGCAGTGATTTTAACTGTGTATGCGGTGTTTGTTATAGTATGTGCGGTAATTCCATCTGTTTTATTTATAAACATAGAAATTAGAGTGAACACTTTAGGTTGTAGATCTAACACGTTTTAAATCTCCGGTGAATGATATGAAAAAAATATTTAAAAATATTCAGTCGTTTCTAAAAATAACGTTATGATTCAAACTATGTTACCCATCAGAAAGGAATCATTCTTCTACCTTTAGATTATGTTTTGGTACCCTTTCTACCAACAGTAAATTAAAACAATACATATTCTTACACGACTTTAACAATCTCAAGCACAACTATTGACATGGAATTTATTATGTTACACCGAGATATTTACAAAACCAAGGCATATAAAGAATAGCGCGATAACTTTAAAACTAATGACAAAATTTGATAGGTGTAAAATGGCTCATGACCAATTTACCTTCCAGTACGATTTTCCTAATAAGCTCTTTTATTGTGTAGCTTACAACTCATAAATTAAAACAAAAAGAACTGACTGTTAACTTACTGTCGTTTGTTTTCTCTGTCACAGTCCTGTAAGAATTCCATTGACTGCCCGCCGTGTTTTGAAATGTTTAGATCTGCATTTATATAGTCATCATTCGATTATCTTTAAAATAGATCTATCCGGAATTTGCCTATGATAATACAAAATGTTGAATGCTTTTTAAATTATCATTGACAAATTCTGAATATTTTTAAAGAAACACTTGACTCGAAAGTTATGGGTTATACCTATTGCGTATTACAATGATAGCTGAAATACTTCAATTGTGACGTGTCCTAAATTATAGAAACTTGAAGTTTCTGTTTACTATAAATATACCATACAAATGATTGACTGAATACGTCATTTGTTTACATTTAGAACGTGCGGCAATAACACCAATAGATCTACATTTTACTGTCCAGCAAAAATTTAGTCTTATTTTAGAAACAGATGAAAAACGTTACCTTTATAGCTTAAAAGTAATTGTTGCTGTTTTATTTCTAGCGTCTCAACGGTCTCCATAGTAATGTCCCTTTCCGGGAAGTTAAATGCCGTGTGCTCGTATACATACCCGATACAATAATGGTATATGTTTTGGGTCACATGTCCCCTTTAGCAACACCTTCATATTAAAAAGAAGGTGCACTTGCAAAAATACAAGTGCAAATTCAAATTTGTGCCATAGGCGGGTTGCAGTGATTGTAACTAACATTGTGACTTGAAATAGTTGTTTTCACTATTTGTATGCATTTTCTCTTCAAATGTTACCGAAGTTACTGTCCAAGATAAATAAATTAGTTTCGGAAAACCAGTCAAAAATATAAAAATATGTTTCCCTTCAACTGGAAATAACACAAGACCTGTAGATGAAAATCAGCCTAGATCTAGTATAACATCAAAAAAATCAAACAATAATGTTCAATCAGAACTTTGCTTTCACCCAGTAAAGTATACAAATAGATAAATCAAGTAAAAAGAAAGCCACTGGTGTTGATGGTATCTCACCAAAGTTACTTAAATCATCAAAAACACACTGTCTCAAGCCATATTACCTCTGCTGTGAATAAGTCTATTGAAACATCTGTCTTCCCAGAAAATTTGAAAATAGCACAAGTAACACCCTTACATAAGCAAAAGAATACATTGGATAAGGGAAATTACCGCCCTGCCTGTATATTGTCTGTTGTCTCTTAAATATTTGACAGAACACTAAATACACAATTGACCCGGGTTTTTTACCAACATTTCAATATATATTTGTCAGCATTTAGATCAGGTTACTTAAGCTAATTAAGGACTGGAAACGGGCATTAGATGAAAATAAATATGTAGCAGTTTGGTGAATATCTGTGCCAAATTCTTCAAACAGTTCAAGAGTCACAGAGCGGACACATAACAAAGTCATACGACCTTTGACCCCTAAGTGTGACCTTGACCTTGAAGCGAGCCATCCAGAACATGCGCTCTGCGCGTCAACTCGATGTGGTGAAAATTTGTGTCAATTATCTTCGAAATCCTTCAAGGAGTTCAGGTAAGATCTTTGACTCTTAAGTGTGATCTTGACGTTAAAGCGAGCCATCCGAAACATGCGCTCAGCACGTTGTCTTGATGTGGTGAACATTTGTGCCAAGTATCTTTAAAATCCTTCGAGCATTTCAAGAGTTACAGCGCAAAATCATATGGCATTTGACCACTAAGTGTGACCTTGACCTTGAAGCAAGCCATTCAGAATATGCACTCTGCACGTCATCTTGATGTGGTGAACATTTGTGTCAAGTTTCTTCGAAATCCTTCAAGGGGTCAAGAATTACAGAGCGGACACGAAATTGCTAACGGACGGACCGACAGACAGACAGACATAAGTCCAGCTTATTTTGCCATGTTTGACGGTCACCATTACTTCTCTTTTTTAATTAATGTATAGCAATTAAACATAATCAGGGTTAACAGTTATGATTACTTTCAAACTACGGTAGTCAAAGGAAAACGGATTTACTTCTGTTTAAGAAAACATTTGGGTACATTCACAAAAACTAAATTGATCATATTCGTTCCCTGACATACAGATAACACCCTTGTTCGTCTCCAGCTTGAATACCCTTCAATAGTCCGGTTACCTTAAACAAAAAACAGTGAGATGATACTGCGTCATATAATAACATTACAGTGTTTCATCGAAAAATCTGTCTGTCGAAGAAATCAGTCTTAATTCGCAAACGTTTATTATATGTTATTCATTTTTCAGATGTTTCTATCATTAGTGTTTTCGTACTTAGGTGGAACAACAAAATGATCATGCGCAGGCTTAAATCACTTGATATGTTTACAAGAGTAACTGCTCGTTTTTAATGAATACTAAAATAGTCCGTACAACTACTTGCCTTGTTACATATTGCGGTTTCTATTGAAATGGATAAAATATGAGTTAATAAATTTTGGGAAAAAAGATTTCATTTAACAGTATTGGACGTTTTACTGCAGGGTTTATCTGGGGACCAAACGCCGCTCTTCATAGAATTACACGCCTCAACACGTGTATCATTGAAGGTTCCATGTTCACCGCCGTTTGAATACATCTGCGGATGTCACTAAATGGCTTTTTGTACTTTTAGCATGTGTAAATGTTGAGTTCTGCTCAACCCGGGACGGTAGCATGCATTTCCACTACCGTCCATGAACAGGCTCAATCAAACCGAGCCTGCAACATTTTCGTTTTTGTCGTGTTGAGCGACCTGTGAAGTTTCCACTTTTCTCTATTTTTTTGGAAATGTAAAATTTTCGAATCACATACCTTTTGCATGAAAAGTTTGATATTTCAGCTGATTTACAGCAAAACATGTTTGTAAAAATCTGAATTATTCATTAACTCTTTTTGCTGAAAATATTCTATTAATTAGGTATAACATAGTTATTTATTTGGTTATTAGAATCATTGCAGCTTTTTAAATTTTCAAAGGGTTAGTTATTCACATTTGACGTCTTAAAACTACTGCTAAAGATGCTTGAAATACTTGTCCTTTCGAAATTTACCAGAACCTTTTGAACCAGTTTGATTTGGGAATGTCTCCCGTCTTTCACCGTGCTGTTAAGATGACCAGTTATACTATTCTAAATTTTGATCAATGTATTGTATCTATCAAGCGAAATCGAATAACTCAAAGCATGAATGTTTATCATAGGATTATGACAATGCTATCCTGTTTTTATGTTTATAGATCACATACTTTGTGTGATGAAGGCACATAACTATCCGCCATATCACAATGATGTGTGCGTCAAGCAGGCCAGACTACACGTATTGTTAGTCATGGTTGATGTTATACAGTCCGCATGTCGTCTCAAGGGTTCAAATTACAGAAGAAGTGTAAAAATGATTGCAAAGTACAGGCTTAATTCTTGAAAACAACACTATGTATTGGTCAAAAGTTTAATTCATGTGAGTTTATTACAAACCAATACGATTTTATCGCACATGGTAAATCTTATAATTCAATGACTATCTATAATTATGATATGTTTTCTCGTTATTTCGAGATCTTTTCTCATAAGTACAAGATTATTAAATTTGATAAATTATTCAACTCCACAAAACTTCATTAAGCAATAGATTTGTACTATTTTACAATAAATGCAAAAGTTATTAACAGCACTATATTTATATGGTAATTTCTTTTCTGAACTTTGTATTTACCTATTTAAAATAATGACCGATTGAAAAACATATTTTAGTTTATACTAATTTGTTTTAGCTCGATTGTGATGAAAGCTTCAGGCTTATTTGAACCACTCTCGAGTCCGCTTCCTGGAAAAACCAATACTGGTGTCATATGAGAAGTTATGGCCGTGACCTCAATGAGGCTCGAACCCACGACCCCTGGATTGAGCAGCTGACACCTTATCCACTAGACCACCGCTCCCCTTGTATTTTAAAAAAGACTGTTTTAATATATTTGCAACATTCACTAATGTTATGTTAATATATTCATATTTAATTATAAAAATTCCTAATCCCTAAATATTTCCTTAACTTTTAATAAAAATATCTTATGATAAAAATGATATAACGTATTTTTCGTAACAAAAACCAAACCAAACCACAAGAACATATCAGTTTGTCATTCTACTAGAGTGCACGGTCTTCTAATTATAATGTATCTTCGCATTACCGCCGTACACTCGTAAATAACATCACTTTAAAGCTAAGATCAATATCTTTTAACTGATATTTAAAGTTAACGAATATCTTTTGACTTATTATACAAGTTGCATAACCTGAACATCGACCGTATTATATTATTTGTTTTATACAAATGAAAATTACAACGACAGTAGGACTAGACTAAGTACAATATTAACAATTATTATAGGTGGACATATAACGAAAGTTGGTAAAACCATCTCCTTTTATTGCAGGCCTAGGAAGCAAGTAACTGGTATTCCCGTGGAATAACTTGTGCACACCTTGTCGCAGACGTGTTTTAATAGTGTTTTGAGTAGAGCCTTTCTCCAGGTACGATGAGCAAAACATGTTTTAATTTACTTGAATTACATCCTTAAATTCAGAATGTTCACACTGAGCTGCAAAGTCGATCAAGCGGGGTGTTCGGCTTAAAATTCGTATGCTGCCATTACATAGAGGTAAAAATTTCGCTCAAAAGAAAACTGAACACGACAATTTCCATTTATATTTAATGCACTAAAGCTTGAAGCCTAATTAAAATTCTCAGGTCGCACTTAAGAAGGGGTATATTATAAACGTTCTAGTAAATATCAACTACAGCTGGAGAAGAACACTATAACTTTTACCTCTCCAAAGAAATAATGAAAAGCACAAAGCTCACATTTATGACCCTTTTTCCTGTTACCCATTTACCTAGCAGGAATAATTTAATTGAAGCCGCCGTTTAAATGCGAATATAAATCAATCATTCCACAGCTCTTGAAAATACCTTCATGTAAATGAAATTAACAAGTCGTTAATAGTTAAATTAATATAAAGGTAATTACAACTAGTGAGTGAATGAAGATCTGCTATGCAATACAAAGTCTCCTTTTCAAAAGTGATTATTATAACCAAAGATCTGATATCTGTCCTTTATAAATTGACAATCTTCTGAGAGCTGTAACACATAGCCAGGCAAATTTTAAAAAAAGAATTATTAGCCTTATGTTCTTAAATGACCTATAAATCCCCAAAAAATACCAAGAAAAGTAGGGGTCATATATCATCTAAGAGAGACTTTTTGTCTGACTGGTCGACCATATGGAATATCTTCCAAGCTGACAGCTAAAATGTGGGTACGGACATATGTGTAATAGCCTGGAGTTATCAGTATTAGTGGGGGTAAGGATTCATCTCCTATGCATTTATCTAAACATTAGTTAAATACATCAAAATGAACTTAGTTTGATACATTATTTACTTGTGCATCCTAAAGAGATCAAAATTATTTAAAACCAGCTTTCAATTTCAAGTCATAGCCATTTTAATAACATGACCCCTATAAACAGTATGTCTAAATGCCGTCACCTGAATCAGTGTACTCATAGTCCATATGGTTAAGTGATTTTAAAATGGGGAAGTATGTAAAAAAACATTAATCATAAAAGCAATACGTTCTTATCATGAAAATGAATATATTTACTGGTATTTGTAATATTTGTATCAAGTAAGGTTAACCATAGCATTGGCGGTGAAAACCACCATGCACTTTAACCACCATTGGCAAGCAGCAGTATAAGTGATAGATAATGGTGACATCCTTTGTGGTAACATTGTTCAAATTGAGTAAATACAAATGAGATGCAACTATTTAACTGCAATCTTTCCATTTCTGGCCGAAAAACATCCACATATAAAACAAATGGAGGTAAAACAGTACTTTTTACAAGGAAAATATATAAGAAGATGACAATTTGGGAATAACCTGTATGCTAATTCTGGGTAATGCATATCATTTGACTATATATTTATAATTTCGGCAGATGTTGAAACTGCATCCTGCAAATCATTGTTTCAATTGGTTAAAAAGTGTGAAAAGTGGAGGAGATTTAGTAACAGTGGTTAAAAGTAATAAGAAATTCATGAAAATTTACACATAGGTATTTTAAATCATCATCACTTTTTATTTAAAGTCACATTTTGCAAAGTTTGACAGCTGTGATGTAGTTAATAAGTTTACACAACCAGTGCAAAAACTTATTATGTCATATGACCTCCTGTTCAAACAAGGCGCATGCTTAAACAAAATACACTGATTCTGGTGCCCCACTGATTCAGGTAACTGTACGCTACAAAATGTCAAGTTTAGGTTCACAAACGAAATAAAAACAGGAACTGGCTTATATAAAACATGAAAATGCCACTAGGTAATATATAAGTAATCAACAACTGTAGATTTCTACATATGCAAATTTAATCAAAATGTTGTGTGCTATAACTGATTGTATACACAGTACAATATTGATTATACACAGAGCATACTGCAGTCGAGTTATGCATCTTCCAGTAGGGACATGGTAATATTTCATTCACTTTAGACTTTAGTATGCGTTCTACTAACATTCCAGTTTGTAATGAAATAAGTTAACTAAAAACGGGGTTAATGAATGCTATGTTTATTCACTACAGAAGACACAAGTTAGCTTGCGTTACAATGTAATACATGTATACGTTTTACATGTATAAGTATACGTTTTGTAGGCATGCTTAAAAACAGCGTAAATTGTATTGCGACTGTCAAAGGGGATGGCGCCCTGAGAAATACTAGCATAGCTTGTTTTGCAAAGGCAAACCTTTCCTCATATTGATTGAATAGAGAAAATAAACCTATTCCACCTTTGTTAAAATAGAGAAAAGTGGAAACTTCACAGGTCGCTCAGCACGACAGAAACGAAAATGTTGCAGGCTCGGTTTGATTCGTGGACGGTAACATTCGTTTTGCTATTTACTCCATACGTAAGAAGTCAGAAAGACAAGATCCATTATATTGTTAATTATTCCAAAAATTCGTCGTTCTCTTAACTAGACGAGGCTTACGTGGTAGATCAATTGTTGCTAGTCATATTAAAGCAACATGTTACAGAATTTTTTTAATTTAAGCACTTATTATTGTTAGAAATATAAATATGCATAGTGTATTAGAGCCATCCAACGTCAGAAATCAATATTTTATTTTTATGACTTTTTCTCATCCAAATTTCCGACTTATAGCTTGGGGGGTCATATCAGGAACTGGTACTTTTAAAGCTGTTATATACTTATTTTTAACGTATTTTAAATAAGACAGTATGTATCGATTTCAATACTATATATATGCGCCAGAGTGCATGTAGGTACAATTAATATCAATTCAAGTTTCAAAGTGTATTGCGCAATAAGGCCTCCGGTCCATAACAAGTATATTGCAATACAAAGTCAGCATTATAATACAATATGTAAAGTAAGGGTTACACATTAAATACAATGACATTTATTTACACAGTTAATTCCAATGCATATATATATATAACACCCGTAACAAATATTCTGATTAGTGCTATCTAAAGACCAGTGAATAATATTAGATATAGATCATGCTTTTTTCAAACATTGACATAAATTCGTCCCTTTCCAGCAGAGAGTAAGTCAAATACATAGCTAAACTGCGAATGATATTTACATCAAAATTTGACATTAAACTATAAGGAAACCCCTAAAAAACTTGTTTTTGGCAAACATTTCTCTAATGTCAGAATATAATGGACATAACAAAAATAATGATACGGATCAATGTGACCCTCACAGTACTGACATAGACGAAAGTCTTTACAAATATCATAGTATCTACCTTCTTTGATTGAGAAATTATGACCGGAACTTCTAAATCTTACTATGCAACTTCTAAACTTTTTCTATATCAAGCATCTTTAAATACATCTTAGTACTGTAGTTAGCTTTATAGTTAATATAGTGATATAATTTACTGCTAGACATACACCTTGACCTTCAACCTTGTCTATACTGATATCTAAGTATTTCGATATATTCTGAAACAAAAAGCTCTGTATTTTTCACATTCTGCAATTCCCATATGTAGCCAAAACCATTTTTGTACAAGCTATTTGTGATATTAGCTACCCAATTACAAAATCCTAATGTAAAAACAGCTTTCCTAAATAGTTAATAGCAAAAGAGTGTTTTAGCACTATTTATGCACGATTGGCGGTTTTATACGTCGGCCCGAGTGAAATTATTTAGACGTATTGCCGTCCGAGCGTATAAATGTGCTAATACACTGTTTTGCTACAACTTATTTCGATTCTAATATGCCCTTAATCTAAAACAGTAGATAAACTATAGTAGCGCTCTAGTTTGGTTATTTACTCTTAGTCCTAAAATAAACGTTACCCAGACAACTGTATTAAAACAGTCTTTGTTATTTAAAAACTAAAACTTCACATTTTTCTACATATAATATATCAAGAAATCAATCTTTTTAATCAAACTAAACCTTGAACATTAAAACCACATACACACGCACGCACGCACACACACATAATGGATGTCTACACATGTTTGAAGTCTTTAAGACAAGGGGAAAAACACGAAACAGAATGTCTGGCGATCTGTTCTATGATTTACCGGAGGAGTCTTCGAGAGGAACAAATGAATCCTGAAAACAGAACAAAATACCTTACATATTTTACAGCAACAGTGGTTGATTTCTATGTCTATGAAACAATCAAATATAAATACTGCCACCTCGGTGTATTTAACTGCTGCAAATAAAAGTAATTTCAAACTGAATAACAGATGGATTATAATGACGAGACTACAGTACAAGTATTCCTATTTCTACTGTACAATAAAACAAGATCATTGCTACGATGAATTAAATGAAATGTCTGAAATTATAAAGAAAATTTACATATTATTGTCACATTCCAAGGAACCAAAACAAATGAAAATTCGAGACTATATATGCATGAATAATTTCCCTGCTTTAATTAAACTAACTTTGAAATTTTATAAACCATAATTACGTTTTAATAAGAAAGCGAATGCATTCCGATTGAAGTGTGTAGAATTTATTTATATTTTTCAAAATGCGATTCAAGAAAGGAAAATATGCAGTCCCCATTAATTTTATCGTCATGGGCTAATTATATGCAATACTGTGAATGAAATAAGAACAGAACCACTCATTATCATTATGTATAAGCATGTGTCCACTTTTTATTTTCTCTTTAAAACATCCCTCAAAAGTACATCATACGAGTCAGTTTACGACGGCATATCCTACCTGTGGTAGCGAAATGTTATTCTCCTTGCACCATTCTGAGAACGATTGTTTAATGACATCAAACAGCTTGGAATCTGTCACACTACAGTACACGCGTATATACTGCTCTGCAAAGGTATCCGGCAGAACAAAGGACACCTATATACAGATGGAATGAATATAAATTTAAGCATATGATAAACCCTATCGAAAAAAGATAAAACAGTTAGATGAACCAGTTCCATTACTTTGACACTCATTTGATCTACTATAAAAATATTTGTTGCTTAATTTACTAAATTTGCTAAAAGCATTTTCAAAAACTAATTTCGTTTATATTCGCGTAATTGAAGACATGGTGCTAATATTCACTCATTTAGAACAAGTCTTTAATTATACAGTATCTTCGGCGTTTTCTATATCTTTTTGATATTAACTTTCATTAAACAAAAGCGGTAAAGAAAACATACATATTGAATAGAATAGCATGTATAAGCTAGGGTAACATTATCAAAAAACAAACTGTTGAAAATTATTCACGTATCGGTCAAAATACCCGTTCTTTGTTTATTCTGATAGCCTCATCTTCTTGTCCTTTCTTGAAGAACCAGACCTTTGCCACTGGGTCTTTTTCCTTACTTCCGTAGTCAAAGCTCACAACCTTTAAAATCAGGTTTGTTAGTATAATTGACAATAGATAGTCATACAGGAAGCCATATAGCCGCCCAAGAGGAAACAAGTGGTTCTACTCAGGTACCAATCTATATCCAGAGGCTCCTGGGACTTCTTTTTAAAACTAAAGACAAGTCGCCATATGTGCATACCTTTTATGTTACATTAAAAATTTGTCTTGTATCCCGTTTCAACCCACCATATAGAAGAGCACATGCAGATATCTATTCAATGATATGGGGATTTTCCATATTTAATGACAAAAAACCCGACCTGTGAATATAATTTCTGCCATGCTTGTCAGACAACGTTGATAGCTTCCTCTTATGATTGGTTCGAAACTGGCTGTTAGGATCAGGTGATTCTAAGTAAGCGTTTGAATTAGAAGCTCGGCCATTGAGGTTAGCATATCTTTATACTGGAATTTCTACCAATTTGCATATAAACCATATACACGTGGTTCCAGAAAATAGTTTCCCCTCCTACAAATAGGACAGGAGTGCGTGTATAGTTCTTTAACCTTTAACTTACATAGTCATGTGTAACACTATAAACACGATTTTCGCTTGGGTGGTGGTGGTGGTGGTGGTGTGTGTGTGTGTGTAGGGTGCATATATGAACAGTGCATTTAAGACATAACTTTGAGTTAAATGTGGATTGGGTTAAATGCTATAACTCTAAATGTTTTTAATTTTAATATGCTCACATCTATTTCTAGAATTTCTGATAAATCTGCCCGTTCAGATTTTGCCCTTTTCTGGTTAATCTTGTTAAACAAATTTTCTCGGACGGCCGTCTTCTTTATCCAGCCGTTCTGTAAAATAAAGAAATGTCATAAAGTATTACATTTCGTTATTATCTTAAACATTTTGTCAACAGTTGTCAACAGGAATTGAGAAATTTTCACTAGACACCGCCTTTGTCAGATTTTAACGCTATCTTTATAATTTTAGCCTATTATTAACTGAAATGTGATATGTTCCAAATAAATATCAGAAATAATATATACGCCAGATAAACCCTGCAGTTATTTAATATTACGAATTTTTAACAATGCATTTAAGTGTTGCAATGTCATCAATATGAAGCTATATCACCGTCTCATTTTGTGTAGTTTACCTTTTTAACATCAACTTGAGCTTGAATGATGCATTTATAGAAATCTCTCTGGAGTATCCTATTTATAATGGCTCTAGATTTCTCCAAATCATTTATAGAGGACCGATGTATTTCTTGTAGAATACCGTCAGTCAGATATGTATATGCTTTCATGTCGTCAATAGCGTCAGACATCCGACGCCGTTTTCTTGAAATATAGCATTAATTGAATTGACAACTTGTTTGTGTAAAATATCCGTAGTGAACATCTCATGTTTGCAAAAAAGACAGTATTATGCCCCAGTTCTTTTCAATAAAGGTTGAAAGTTTAAACGCATTCTGTTAGTTAAATTAATATTGTCTCACTAAAAAATAAAATAGTTTATGAATATTTTTTAATTGATATATACAACAATCTATTCAAATAGGGTAAGACGTTTAAATGAAGCCGATTTTCGCATTCTTGATTATAATCTGCAAAGAGACCAGGGGATAAGCTGGTGTTCAAGATGATTATTTCATGTAGGTAGGCTGAATGAGACTATTGCTTACCCATTCTTTCCCACAAAGAAAATATGATCATTAGCTTCACGTAAGGCATCCCGTGTCCTAAAATGTAAATGGCGTACAATATTTAAATGCATTAGACAACGCAATAGCTTATAATTACAGTGTACTGTTAAACAGATTATAAGCTGCCATTCAAAACGCACCACTAAATAACTTTCATTTTGGTAATTATGCATGATTAAAATAAGAAATAAGCAGCATCTAGTTACAAATTGACAGTGACATATACATGTATAATGCCAAGACAAAAAGTAAAAATATATTATTGAATTAATGTAATAGTATGCTGCTGCACAGTATTTGTTGTATCAAGGTGAGTTTAAACCACATTAACACATTAATTTAAGGAGGCATAAGTAGGTCACTAGGACGTGGTATGTCTGTCTTAAGCATTCTCTTACTAACATCTAACTATCGAACAATCTGTTTTTGGCATGCACATGCCATAAATAGATAATTTAAAGTACCTAAAGTAATTTCCTTTAAAACAGTAAAGGAAATATGTCATCTTACAAAACGAAAGATATAAAAGCAAAATGAAAACATGTACTCTTTATTCACAATCACTTTGAACAAAATACATACATTATGCCCATGATGTTGTGTGTCTTGTGTTGATACGCTCTCCTGTATAATGTCAGCCTAGCGTAAAACATATCGTACAAGTCTTGGGCTGCCTGAAACATTTCATATTTAATACGTGTTTAAGAACTTATGATAAAAGTCAGTAATAGTCAAATAGTAATTGCCAGTAAAATATTTAGGGTGATACAATAAAGTGAGATATGTGAGGGAAACCTCTATAGATATACAGTTATACTTTGATTCAGTTTGCTAAAAGGGAGTGTATAGGCATTCGTTCATATTTGTCGGAATGAGCTCCGAAACATTATTTTTGGCAAACATATGTTTAAGTATGAATGGTCCAGTTTTTATGGTAGTCTTATCTTCATATTATCATGTACAGATTATTATAAATGTTGCCTTGTTTGAAAACGGCACCACGGTGACCACAATGTCTTACGCCAAATTCTGATAGTATATTATTTGGCTCGAATGACACTGCTTGGTCCATTTGCCGAGTCAGCTCAAAGGTACGGTCTTGCACTGTACCAAATAAAACAAATTTGTTTACACATGGAAGCCTTCCCTTCGGTTGGAATACGTTAGGGTAAAATGGGGTAACTGGGACACTTAAAGAAACACTGTTGAGTAATATGTTAGTAAGACAAAATATATACTTGATTTATTGATATTTCAGTATGCGCAACCTATATAATATATGACGAATATAAACGTTTACAAATACCTGATAACCTGTGATTAACTATAAATTAATTAAACATTGGTCAAGTGTCCCAAGTTACCCCACCCAGTTGGGGTAACTTGGGACATTTTAGTTTTATTAGAAATTATGTATATTACAGTCGCATTTATGACAAATGAAACCATTCATGTCCACAGATCAAAAACGAATTCTAAACTGAAAAAATAGCTCAGTATTTATTACAATTTATGACTGTTTTGTAAAACAAGGATGCATAAAGAATCAATATGTCCAAGTTTTACCTAAATTATGTCATTATTTGTTTCAATATATGCTTATTATATAAATCGTTTAAAATAGAAAAATGTCATAAGTGTAAATAACTATGTATGAATTAAACATACACTTGACATAATCCATTATGTACTTATATATGTGATTTTTACACTTGAAACTGATCAAAATTTTAAACAGTCTTAAAACATAGATTTTATCAAATATTAACGGGACAATTAAAATGTGTGTCTTTTTTCACAAAGAAATAAGGACATTAACTAGCTTTTTGCATACAGGAAGACTCGGGGAGGAGGGGATGAAATGTGAGGGGAATGAGGGCAGGGTTAAGGAGATCTAGAGGGACACATGGGCATACGCTCTCGGAAACTATTGGCAACTGTACCTAAAATGTGTTGTCTGGCCAATATTTGGTGTTTGCTTTAGCCTGAATATTTGACACAACGTCATCTTTTAAAGGAGTAATTAACTAAAAGAACTACTATGTTGGCTTGACTGTCAGTTGGTTCCTGCGCTTCACCTAGTATAAATACTACTTATTAATATAAGATTTGCCGACAGTTTCTTTAAACATGATAGAAATATCAGTATTAGCCTATTAGACTATCAAAAATTCTAAACTCACCAGATTTTACGCGGAATGAGTGGGAGGGGTTCACGGAACGATCTCCCTTTAAATAAACGTATGTGACTAAAAAGTGACTTAGATCATCTAAACTTGGTATCGGGTAGAAAATTCAGTAGTTGCACCAGAGTTAAGCTAATATATATTATGACCACGCCTGTGAAATAGTGGTATACTTACAAAATATCAGAGTTTCGTCATTACTAGACTTTCTTTCCTATTTTCATTTCATTTGTGGAAAAAGATTAAAAGTTGACAATTTATAGTGGTTATGTCCAGTTATGTACAACATTTTATGTATTGTCCATTGGAGCATATCCCCATTTTCTTCCAGCATCCAGTTTGTTCAAAAATAAAATCATGGAGAACTTTGTTCTTAACGACAGTGTCCCACTTGCCCCAATACATTAGGGTAAGTGGGACACTTTTGAAAAGGAACGTTCAAAAATAAAGTATGTTGTAATTTCTCAAAAACAAATCTCATTGTATGAAATAGTAATGTGAAACCTACAGCTTTGCAACTCTTTACATAACTGAAGGTATCAACACGTACCAATACAAATATTTTGGACATGCCATATTTCACAAACAAGCACCTGTTTTATAACGTTGTTGTCTGACGTCAACGCAACGGTTCATGACAGGCCACTTTATTATTCAAAATGAAAGTCAATAAAACAAAATCATTATACATTTTTATAGAATTTTAAAAAAATAATGCCATGTCCTTGATTTGCAATGATACATAATATGCTTCAATATTTCAAACAAGTTAAATGGGATATAAGATGTATAGGAGAACCAGTTTCATGCGTCAAAATTGACGTCACATTTAGGATCAAGCCGTTACGGTACCGAAATTAAATATCTTTAAGATCTTATTGATATACCGACCACATATAAGCAAATATATCTAGAAAGTCAGACGACTATTTCCACTGTGCATTTCACTAGACAGGAACATAACGAGAATATTTTAATGCACCATCTGAAAAAAGTAGGCATAATTATTTACAGCGTGTAATTTTATGTTTTCTTATTTTTATTTAATTAGTAATATTCTCAACATATGTCTAAGGAAATCGATTCTTAAAATATTTTCCAATCTATCGGCAGAAAAGTTTTGTCATAATAGGCTTTAACACTGAATGCTCTTTTTCAACATATGATCTTATTTAGGGAACGTAACCAATATTTACCCCAATTTACTGAAAAGTGTAAAGTGTCCCAGTTTCCCCATTGTCCCAGTTACCCCATTTTACCCTATATATTTCAATTTATTCCTAGAAGCCAACTTACATGCAGCAGCTTAACCTAACATTTCTTTTGCAAAAAAAGACATAGTTTTGTGAAAATTAATCGAAGCGGAGAAAACACAATAAGGTTGAAAATTTCAACATGTTGTTTACAACTCATCATTTGAAGAAATACATGTTGTTCTGGTTAGAAATATGAGTGAAGTCTTCAAAGTCACAGGAGTTGGTATTAAAAGCATGAAGATTACCATAGTTATTCGCGGTCCACTCGAATATAGTCATATAGTAGTTTATTTTACCTCACTCTTGTCTATAATGATAAAACCCCATACCAAGAAAGAGATTTTTTGACTATCAAAAGCATTTTTAGCCTTTTTGACACGTGATCAAGCGGAAGTGACTGTCAGTTCATGTGACCGAGCTGACTTTTTGAATGCCATGTAATGACAAATAACTGCTTCAGTTTTTTTAGCATCCCTTGTACAAATATAGTAGTGACATCACTATTCAATGTGTACACAGGTCATTCAGACGACAATAACTGTCAGAGTCAGCGTGTGTGACATTGCAGATCCTGAGTTACATTTTGCCCTCGGGTTGACAACAGGACCATAGGAAGCATTTTCAGCTTGGAGGAGGGGGTGGGGAACTTAGGGTCACACATTATGAAAATCAGCTAAATTTGACTCGCTGTCAAAAATTGCTATGATAATAACAATAATCGGTCAAATTATTGGGGGGAGGGGTGGGGGGGGGGGGGCGCCCCGCCTGTTCCTACGGTCCTGGACAATATCAATGTCACATACGCTGCCATACGATATTTATATAACATCAATATATAGTGCATTTTTCCAGCCCAGTAAAGGCCATTTTCACGCCAAGTATAAGCTTTATTGATGCTTGAATGTCTGCTGATGATTTTAAGCTATGCTGTATGCTTCAAAAAATGAATCGAAGCTGTTTAATACAATGAAAGTGAAAATATGTATTTCATGATGTCAACCTAGCAGTTTAATAGCGTTTGCTTTGCGCGTATCAGTCACGTGACCATGGTTTTACTGCATTATGGTCAACTCCATAAGTATTTATGTGCATCCTTTCAGATCTTCTATATAGAGAGAGCTAGTTTTAACATGTAATAAAATTACAGTAATAAAATATCTACCCGATATCGATCTGGATTCTGGGCAGACGACGTGAAGATTATATTTCAATGAAAACAGAGGACAGGTCAAGTCTTTGCACGCTAAACGATAAGAACAACGAAGGGTAGTTCAACGCATCCTAGACAACGGCACAGGTGACAGACTCGCTTATGAATGACTTGATCAGTAGCAGACGATGTTTTCAACCACGTTTATTATACAGTCTTCTTCAACAGCAATAACAAAATCATCGTGTACATAAATACTCTCCCGGCGCTCCCAAACTGCGCTCATCATTTAAGAATGATATATCAAACAGAAGGAGCATTATGGGCCTACTGCTCACCAGAGTATCAGACGCTATTATCCAAGTGACTAGAACTAGATCTCTAACAGTTCAACTCCAATATCATTTATATTTGCTATGTGTCAAGATCTTTTCTATAACTGTAACTTGAAATATATTTCAAATAACTGCTGAGTAGTGATAAATCAGTAAAACAAAAGGACTATCAAGCATAAACTAGAAGGATTTGAAAATAATATAGTAAAATGACTACAGGCAGAATGCACTTACTGCACCCAGAAAAGATCAACTCCAAGAATTCAACACCTAACAAGTTCAACTCCTTGAACAAGTTCATTCTCCGAGTAAAAAGGCCACAGCCAGTTCAATTCCGGTATTATGAATTTGCTCAGCTTTATCGTAAGATTAAACGAGGATTATAAACTGTTCTAACAATGTTGGCATATGAGTGGAAATATTCGTATTTGTGCAAAGTCAATACAACTTTTAGTTTATCCGACCCTAGAAATGCATGTATTGATGTCACGACTAACATTGGTGCTGTAACCCAACTTCTTTAATTCATGGACTGTTGCAAGTTAAAACAGTTTCTACAAACGACCGACCCTGTTAAATAGAAAAAGTGGAAACTCCACAGGTCACCCAACACGACAAAAACGAACATGATGTATGATAGGTCTTTTGAGACTGTTCAAGGACTATAGTGGAAATGCATGCTATCGTCCACGACCTCTAGCCCCGGGTTGAGCAAAACTCATTATTTACAAATGCTACACGTGCAAATTTAATTTACAGAATTAAACAACATTATTGAATCTCTAAATTGTGACTGCTGGTGATGTGGAAACGCCTCATTACTATTTTTTCCTACGCCCAAGGTATTCTTACTTAAGAATACAATTGATCAATGTAATATCCAGGTTTTGCACTCCAACATTAAATGTTATTTTAGAAGATAATCCCGTCCTGTCAGATGAAACCAACGTAGAAATCTTTACTGCTGTTCTGTGAGGTCGATTAAGCTAGAAACTAGATCTATCTACCCCAGAATCTTGTTGTCCGACTTCTGCACAGTTTTCAGAAAAACAAAGAACTGTGCACATAAAAAATCCTGTTACTAAAGAGCTAAATGTAAATGATGTTTTGACAATTAAGGAACATTGATATTTTTTTCAGAATACATATTGTACCTTTATATCTGCAAGTCACTAAAGCAAAGCGCTGATGGACGCATTAACCCTAAGACTACCAGGGCCACATTTGTTAAAATTGGCAGAGGGACCCTTTTGTGGCCCGAAACCTGCTCAATGTAGGACCGTTGTGAAATGTTTAATTCAGTATTTTATTGCTAAAAAGATGGTTTGACAATCTGACTAAAGTACTTGATCTTCTAAACGAAGATCTGAGAACGACCCATTCACAATCGTCTTCTGTATATTTTGGATTTCCATTATTGCTATTTTTATGTTATCGAATCAGACGACTTGTTCGATTGTCAAAGGATAAGAAAAATATGCGGTTATTCCAGGACTCGAACCCGGGACCCCTCGCTTACAAAGCAAGTGGCCTTCCGACTGAGCTAACCGGCTATATGATACATTACGACATAAGAATTGTAAATATAAAAAGTCAATGCTACATGTAGATTTGCAAGATGTTGTAAGCCAGGCTCTGATTGGCTAGCGAAAAAGCCGTCAGAACGAGGCAATGAATAGGACGTTTTCAGATCCTATGCGTAGCGTAATGTAGGAGATGTACTTTAGTCAGATTGATGGTTTGATTAAATGTAAATAGTTCTTATTTTGTCTTTTTACTGACGAGTGCAATATATATGTAATTGGAGAAATCTTTATAATACGTTTCTTCGAACTCTTTTCATTGGCATTTTTTCATGCGCTTTGGTCACATCCGGGGTTTCTGAAACGCTTTAAAGGAATACGCCTTCACTTTTCAAATTAACCATGATGGAAAAAGACATATTTTCTCATGATAAAATGACGTATTCTTTAGCCTTATTGTAATTTCTTGTGTATGAAATACCAACAGACTGTAGAATAAGGTTCAGAGAGCAGTTTATATCAATAACAAATATTTGTCGATTAACCTGAAAAACGGGTAAAAGCCTTTATGTTTTTCGGACGGCGGATTAATCTAACTCTCCGGTTGATATCCTCGCAAGCTCCTAAATACGGTAATTATAGATTTCAACCGCTTCGTGGTTTAAACCTAAAAATGAAATTAAGTAATCGGTGATTTCATGTCAGATGATCAAAGAAAACAAGTGTGTAATATATCAGTTTAAATATCAACTTGTAGTTTAAAAAGCATATTTGGTAAAAAAGTAGAGTTATGTATTTTGTAAACTGTATGTAATATCATCAAAGTTAATAAGTCAATAAGTTTGTGTTCTACAAGAGCTCACTCAGCTACCAGCTTACATAAAAAATGACCAGTTGGGGACATGACATAAAAATGGATGTAAAAGCCGAACAACGTGCAATTAAAATAGCTTTATCTTTTACTTAAACAGATGGGCTAAACGCAAACTTTTGAATTTCTATAAAAATATTTTTTGTTCTAGATCAAACGGTTGGTCTACACTCATTGTCGTTGTCGTAGCGTCAGTTTTCAGTGAAATTTATCAAAACGTAAATGTAAAACGCGCAACATTATGATATTTTTCTGTGTGTTAATTTCATACAGTGTCTATTAAAGAGGTAAAATAAACGTAAAACTGGTCTAGTTCATCTATTTTATAATGATATGCTCAAATCAATGCTATCATAAATAAAAATAACTCAAATTCAAATACAACCTAATATAGATGATTTTTTTAATCTAATCTGCAGTCAGAGACGTAATTGCTTTCTGGGTTACTTTATTACTGATAGAACTAATGTAACCTAAATGCAGTCAGTGATGTATTCTTTAATTCGTGGTGATCACAAATGTAATTTTTTGGTAGCGTATGATCTTATGTGTTTTCAGCATTTTGTCATTTTAGAAATATAAATAGGAAGAGCGGAAGGAGTGGTCTAGTGGTATCAATGTGAACTGTGAAACCAGGAGCTGAGATTCCTAAGTCCTTCAACTAAAATAACTTTTATTCGGATACGAGTCCCGTGTATTGATGCATGGAGCTTCCGAAATCTAAGCATGTACCTGGCATTATCCTCCACAAAAATAGCTAACATTCCTCTGGTGAATTGGCAATATGAATTATAGGTGGTGACAATAATAAGCTTAAAACAAACTAACTAAACCTAATAAAACATACCGTTACAAAATATGCAAGAGAAGCAATTATCGAAAATGGTTAAAAACAGGTATACAAAATGTATCAAAAGATTCTAAGTATTTTGAAATATAGTAAATAATTTTAAGAGATTGTGAATTTATCAGAGCGATTTTTTTGCCTTCGATTAAAGTAATTTTTTAGCATAATTCTTGTCTTGAAAAATATCTTGCGAGTCCTTGCGTTTTATTTTTGTTCATTCTTTTATTCGTAGGAAGTGCTTACAAACGGATAATTAAATATTTGATTAGATGCTATTACCTTGTCTCTGTAACAGATTTGCCTCCTCCCTTCTGCCATGAGAACTCTTGCGTGCTGTATTAATCTGTTGTGTTCAAAGGTAGTTTTCATACCCAGCATGTAGCTGTCGCGGGCAATGTAGTCCCATCTATCCACGTCGATTCCATTCACACGATTGGCAACTACCTACAAATTTACGAATTGATGCACCAACCTGTTAATATCCATTTCATAATTTTAATTCAACAGCAAACTATAAGAACAACTAAGCATTTCTATATTATCATTTTGAATACTTATTCATTTAGAAAATTCGAGTTTGAAATGTTAGCATCAGATTAATTCTACGAGAGGTGCTTAACTTATTGAAAAGTACGTATTGAAAGCTATATATTGCACTGTATTCACTATAACAATATTTTACCTCTTTGTATGTACCTCGAGTTTAAAATTTCAAAATACATTATGTATGCAAAAATAGGTGATAAAAGGAGCGTACAAATTTTAAAGACTAACCAGCCATATACTAGTACATATTTTGGGTTCATATCTTCTCAGTGCAATATACACGTTGTTGGTGGAATGAAAGTCCAGTGAAGGTCCTAAAAGCGATATACGGTGGCAATACCTGTGATTATTTAATCTATTGAACGTTAATCCACCGTGATAGAAACAGATGTTACTGATACAGTCACGTTTCTCAGACGACTCTAAACAGTAATAATTTCATAATACGGAAAATATGCAAGTTTCATTTGCTTAACCTGCACAAATGATAAAACGAATGCGGCTACGTTCTTTTTTTAGGTAAAACCTTCGTTCGGAGGAAGTCTCATGCATAGGAAATGTGACCGTTACCGTAAGAAAGCGATTCTTGATTTTACTGTATGACTTAGGGTGTGGTGTATCGTATAGACACAAGACTGATATTTGATTATCGACAAATGCTTTAAAGTGAACTGCTCATAGAACTGGTTTAATCTATTTAATAAAACAAAATGTTTAGATTATTTCCAGAAGACTTGGCAAAACTTCTGGTGTCCCAACATATAACTTAGACCTTACAAAACAAAAGAAAATGTTTCCACAAACCACAACCTATAACATTATATTCATGGACATGCATCCGAAACAGACAAAGTGAAACACAAAGACAACGAGGAGGAAATGAATAAAGTAAGGAACACAGTGGCGCATCGCACTAGTACAGTAAGTGGCAAACATCACTGGTGGGCTTTAACCAATTTATAGTGCGAAACTAACCTTATATAATTCTCATCATGTTTAAAAGTCACAGGACTGTGTAAACTAAAGTTACTCATACACGCAATGGTAACAGTATGTATGGCACTAAAGACACAAAAAATGCTCTCTTATATATTTATAAAATCAATAAGTAAATGTACTTAACCAAAACATCGAGAAAACACCAGAGCCCCCTCCCCCCACCAAAAACACTAAGAAATTCATTCGATACCCTCAAGGCCCAAGGAATCGATTCCGATGTCTGATATCACATTTTTTTCAAATGATCTGTATACTAGAAATATGCAAACTACAGAAGAGACGGGTGTAGAGACGTGAAAGTAATTGGAAAAAGATCGACCAATCAGCTATATTTATAATTTTGACGTATTTTTCTAAGTGTTGCAGAAAAATATATTACTGCCACTGATGTTAAACAAGTGAAGTACAAATCATTTTACAGATGTTTTATTCTGTTCAAATAAGTTGAACACAGTTATACCTATAATCCCTAAGTTGAGCTCCATATTGACTAAACGAACTTTACCTCATATAAAAAGCTTTTGTTCTTGTTTCTTCCCCTACATGGCCAAACCTAAAACAACCAGAAACAAAATATAAGTTGAACAGAATATGACATAGGCAGACTAAATGAACGAACAATTGAAAGGATGTGATATATTACTCTAAATAAATCTATACACATATTGATATACTTACTTCTGCGTCCAAGTCCTCAGGAACACCGATCAACTCTTTAATGAATTCTATATCCCTTTCTTCAAAGCCTGGTATCATCTGTCGGAAATTCTCATGAAGTTTACCTCCGTTGTCTTCCAACATGTATTCAAACATATCCACCGAAGCCTTCTCATGCTAAATTATATAACGAGACAGTACGATTGCAAATATAAACTACACATATAATTATTATTACATACCTTATCATAAACAGTAAAAAAAACTGCATGGGACAGAATACTGTACTCCAGACCAAATACTTCAAGCGGGCATAACATCTAAAAGCGGACATTATTACCGGTTATTGACGCGTTGGGGATATTGGACGCCAGTTTGACGTCATTTTACCTGTTTTTGTCGCGGTGAAAATCGTAAACGTCGATATTTTAAGTGATTAACCGATTCAAGAAGTCGAGTACTCGTTATTGTGTTGAGGTATATAATAACAATTCAATTAACGGCAAGTGACGTTCCTTACTTGGTGTTTAGCACTCTGGCCGTTACCTACATTGGCACTCGGTCTACACGCTCATGCACTACTCATATCCACCTTTATGTACTAAACGGGACAGCTTCAGTCTAGCTGGAGAAAAATCGATAAGGCAGCAGGTATGATTGTTATTTTCCGTAAATTTTACGGGTGAAGTCGTACTAATAGCCAATTCAGACACGGCATTTCCGTTTAATAAGTAGACATTCCTATTTTTTGCGAAATGATGCAATATTGCTAAAATCAAAGAGAGACAAATTGCAATGGTATGAGAAATTGATAGGAGATGACCAAGTTAGGATACTCAAAAGTGTATCAAACGTATGAATTTAGACTAATATTTTTGTTGCCGAAATGGGAGGTCTTTAGTTTTGAAATGTTGTTGTAAAAGGTTTGAACAATTGTTGTAAATCTAAGGGCCTCCGTAGAAGAGTGTTAAGGTCGCTGGCACCAAATCACTTGCCACTCATCGATTTACGTTCCAGCCTCACTTGGGGCGTAAAATTCTTCATGTGAGGAAGCCATCCAGATGACTTACGGAAGATCGGTGGTTCTACACATGTCATAGATCTTGATGAAACAATGCACGGAGGGGCACCTAGGGTCTTCCTTGATTATCAATGTTGGAAGTCGCCAAATGACCTACAATTGTATTGAGTCTTTGCGACGCTAGACCCAACAAAATAAATAAATACATAATTAAATTACTAATTCTTACGAATTTCCATACATTCTACTATATGTACTTTTTACCTTTTTAAAACTGTAAAAATGTGAAATGTTAACATGTGCTCACCTTCCATTCAATTTCTGGGTTTACAGTTGTTACAAACTTGTGTTCAAAGACATGGGAGAATGGTCCCTGGCCTACCAAATACGAAACAAATAAACAGATAAAATGAATATACGGCAAATGCGTGTCTTAATGCCATCGCACGTTTCTGTCTACGTGTAAGTGGTGAATATAAATGTGTGTAATGAGGAAGTCGATTAGGTCGATTGTCACGCCAATAGTACTATAAAGTAATACCTTGACGTCACATCACCCGAAATTGTTATGTGAATATGTACTATGTCACGGTACGGACTTCATCAGTATGTTATTTTGTCCTGAAATATTGACTGAAGACATCAATTCTAAGGACATTAGTTCAATGTAATTCAATTTTATCAAAATCTGTTGTGCATTATTTCTTTCACTAGTACTTTAACGGTGTTGTTTTAGTTACAAATTGATCAAATGACTAAACAAATTTGACAATCCATTCTACTAAGTCTTTAAATTGAAAAATGAGTAAAGAGAATATTACCAAGATCATGACACAGCGCAGCTATTTCTACACACAAAATGTCCTTTGTTGTGATATCCAGCGCCGGCTGGCGTTCTTTCAATACTCTCAAAAATTTTCCCGCCAAGTGGCAAACTCTGATTAGAAGTAGAAAATCGTCAATGTTGGTCCGAATGATAAAATATTACAATAAAGTAACAGCCACACAAAATACAGTTGAGCTGTAATTAACCTTTATGTCTGATACTCCACTAGACTTTTCGATTGAAATTAGCACTATTTTAACGACATTTTGCTATTGAGAGATCAAGTACTAAAAGTTACAGAAATTAAGATAAGATCTTTTCGTCGCTGGACTATTGAAGTAGCAGTGGAAACATTTGATTGGTTGAAAGTTTTAAAACACTTTACCCGATGGAATGTTCGAATCTGTTGTGACTGGCACCAGGGTAGACTAAATATACGGTTTCAAGTTGCTTGATATGCCGTAATATCTGGAACTGTGGCGTGTCGATAATCCTTACACACAAGGGATGTAGGTCTATCTGGCCATATATTGGATCATTGAACACCTGCTCGGACATACAAAGTTAGAAAATACGTTAGAGTAAACAACTTGTCTTAATTCAACCATATATCTTTCTGATTAATTGTGCAATAATGCAATATATTTTTGTAAAAATGCTACTTCCCCTACACCTGTAGGTTGACAAAATGGTCGGTGGGTTTTTGATTGTAAAAGGTCCATATCATTACCTAAAAACAATAAAAGTGATGTCCCAAAAGTTTCGCTCGTGAAGGATTTAAGTTCAGTAACAGAATCCGACATTCTAATTAAATTCCCTTGGTCTAAAACCTAGTGACACCCAGGAAGAGTCAAACCAACAGGCCACCTTAGATGTTAAAGTATTTTTTCTCTTGTGAAAATGTGCCAAACATAGCAGATTTATGCAATGATTTTGACAACTTTACCTTTCTACTAAGTTTTCCTTTTATTGCTTGTGGTTCAAAACCTTCTACAGACGAGCCTCTATCTTCTGAAATGTGCAGATAAGATTGGAACATGTCAAAGATCCGTTCTTTAGTGTTCATTTCACTTTGTTTTTTTTTAAAATGTGCTTTTTATTTGGCAAGACCTATGTTATTTTAGAAGTGACAAATTAAACGTTTAAGAATTATGCAATCATAAGAAAAAATGCCCCTTGAAACATTTTTTTGTATTTGTGTACACAATAATTTTACAACGCAGTTTTAGAACGGATGTTTTGATTTTTATGCCCATGCGCTTTTGACGTGTGCCAAAAAGACCGCGAAACAATAAGTGAATGTAACAAAATTAACAATGTGTTCTTGTAATTTTGTTGTTTTCCTTCCATGCTCCTGGAAATAATTTTAATTCGCAGAAAGCAAACTGCATTTCATAAGGTATGACGCACAAGGTTGTTATCAATTAAAGGACAGTAAACGTCACATATTTTTGACAGGCTCGGAGGAAAGTGTTTAACAAACTACTTGAAATTCTAACAAGAATGTTTGGAATGCTGATTCACTGGTAATTCAAGAAAACACAGGTATCTTTCATGGTCATAACATGTAGTTACATAAAATAATTTCTAATGATAGTAACTGTCTGACAGATGATTGGCATGTTTTTGTATACATATATTTATCATGAATTAGCTCGCAATTAGCTCACATTACAGGCCTACCGGATAGTATATACGGCCTGGGACTAATCTTTACAAGAGGACTTCACCGGAACCGCCGAGACGTTCACGTCGTTGTAAGGGGATAAACGTTGCTTACTAGGTCACAATGTATAATGTCGTATATTGTCACACTTGACCTAGTTAGCGACACATGACGATCATCGGCGGTAGTGGCCTTAGAAAAGGAAAGACAGTCGATTTGTGTGAGGCTGATTATCTGATCTGGTGTTGAGCCTCTCTCCAGATACCGGGGTGTTGGGATCTAGTAGACACCCCCGCACCGCAACCCCCCCCCCCCCCCCCCCCCGCACACACACACACCGAATTGACACCGGAGAAACACTTTTGGTACTACCAACCGGATTTGTCAACGGCGGAATGAAGACTGCCAGAGATCAGCGCTCCGGGCCGACTGTCACTTTGATCGAAAAACAACGTTGGACCACAACCGAGGAACTTATGTTCGACGGTCTTTCATGTAACTCGAACCGCGCCACGGCCCGAGCACTTAGTGGGTTGGTGTCTCCCAACTCGATGCCGGATGGCTATCTGTGTGAAATCTTAAGTCAAATGGCCTTGCCTGGCCTTCAGCTGGTTCATCGACGACGAATGACATCCACATTCTCGGAACTCAATAGGAGCACATTTAGGGAAGATGGCGGGATATATGGACGATCGCCGGGAACAAAGAATCGTCGGCGAGCAGCTACCAAGAATCGACTAGCCGCTTTCTTACATTAGACACAAGAACGGCGCAGATCTATACTAAGCAAGCAGAAGATATAAAAATGTGGGAAATACAAACAAAAATGAGACGTCGTCAAAACCAAGGGAGTCATCGAACTGCATTGTGAGACGACCACACAAGATCAACATAACAACTTAGACAAACAACTTATGTCGTAAATCTTGAAGAACTAAATAGATAACGTATGCAATAAAATTATATAAATTATATACTGGTTGTTAGCTTTTATTTATACGGCGGCCACGCTACATGACCCACATAAAATCATCATTATGTTGCGAATGTTTTGCCAAAATATAGAAGATTTTGGTTTTACCATCTATTGTACAGAATGCGTTGATAAAAGATAAATATTTTATTAATTAGAAGCAGGTTTCATTCTTATTTTTGTTAAAATAGAACAAGCATTCCCAAGCCTAGATCCGCTCACGAAACAAATATAAAATGTTTGAAAATGTCATATTTTCTTTCATTGTTATCTGTCAAAGGAGGTTTTTATTAAAACTGTGAGTAGCTATTGTTTATATTTTCTCTGACTTGATGTCTTTAGTTAATGCGACTCTTTCTCATTGAAGTTACTGTTTTTAGTAATGTGCGGTAAAGTATTACGTAACTATTATGCAACTGACATGATAAAACATAGGCAACCTTGGTGATCAAGACTAACTGTCACCAAATTAGACCGGATCATAAAAGTAACTGAAGCATTTAAGATGTGTTTTATGTGGCATACTTTTATGCCCTAAGGTCACCAATGCCATCGGATTAAAATATCACGTCATTCAATAGCCTACTTTAAATAAAGTCTATAGGAAGTTCTTTGGAACTTCGACGGGCATTTCCTTATGAAACGATGTTCATGTAAATATAAAAATCTAAATTCGTTAGATCTCAATCAAATTAAGGACTAGTCCTGGCTTCCAAAACTCTAAATGCCGCTTTTTTATATTTTATTTTTTTCATAGTTGCGGCTTTAGAGTTTTGGACAAGGCCTACTATGACACCATACCAAAATAAAAAGTTGTCCAACTTTTCGTCGCAAACGTAGTCAACTGAAATTTTGAACGAAGATGTATGGATATCTTGATAAAGTAATCACTTCTACATCAGTTAACACCATTTATCAAATACTGGAAGCAAATCTTACAATAAAATCGCCAATTTTTACAAGTCACTGCTAGATCAGCATCATTTCGGCGGCCATTGTTGAATAGCTACAACGAGATTCTCGCATGACGTAACAGCGCGAGCCGCTAAAAATACACATGTAGAGTCTCTAGAGCACCTTGTAAACAAAAGAAATGATTTATACATACAAGTTTTCTTAAGGATTTATCTATGAAAGTAATAATTCAAATCAATTTCAATAAAAAATAACCATTTTCCCAAGTTTTTGTGCCACCGGGATGCTGATGCAACTTCAAATACGAAGCGGCACATGTGAGTGCTCTCTTAGCGGTTCGCGCGGGTGAAAGGTCAGTCTCGTATTTCAAAGGAGCAAGATGGCGGCGTAGAGTAAACGTTTCAGACCAGTTCGAAATTGTCAGGTAGTTCTGCCATCAATTATGGGTTTTAATGCGTAAAATTTGGCACAATGGTAGATTTTACTATATATTAACTGATCAGAAAGTGCTGCTGCCGATTTCTTTTAAAATGTACAAACGCGAGCGTGTCAGATTTCTGGCACGATTATTGGTATGATTTCCCTACGGAGTGCACTTCAGCTCTCCCGTCCAAATCCAGTATATAAACCGAGAGAGCTGAAGATTTTAAGCTAATTAAGGACATAAATTACAATTGGAATTTATCAACTAAAGGAAAATACCTACTATATCTCAAATGTTTATATTCTATATTAACCTTCAATTACTAGAATAATGATAGTAAACTTGAATTCCATAAAAATGGAATATGGTATAACAACAATTAAAGAGTGTTAGTTGAAACATCCCTCCGAACTAGTCGCCCCCTCTCTACTAAATTTGACCTCTCCGGCCACTACTCCACCCTTTTAATAGTGTTAAATAAAAACTTTAGAAGTAAAAGAATCAAAAGAAAATTACAATTTTAAGATGAAAATTATCTGTTTTAATTACGGAATGAATTGATCCCAATTTGGGTATAAATGGGTATAAATGGACACAAAGGAGGGATTGTGTTCATCTTTGTTAAATTTAGGATAGGGGCTGTGCGGGACTTTATAGATGCACGCGTGAGGAAAGGGGGCGATGCATCAGTTGGAATAAATCTGTACCCACGTCGAAAATATTTAGTTTTTGAATTTTTAAAATCCACACTTTCACGTCTCATGATTTAACTTTTATTTTTTATTTTCGATTCTTAATGATATTATTATGTAAGCGATAGGGTTGTAAGTTCTGTCAGATCATGTTAGAAATGTCCATGCAAACGTGTAATAAGCTTTTTTAATTGATGGAAAATATTAACTTCACATTTTTCTTTCAATTAAATTTGTCGAAAGGAAAGATCAATAATGCTGAAAAATAGTTATCTGTCTGTTCATTATTAATCCTTAATTATCAGTTATAATGTGTATAAATTATCTTATTTTGAGCAAGGCAGTTGAGGATATGCAAAGATTATCATATATTTTCATTTGTCCTGCAGTGGTAATTTAATATAATACGAACTAATTGACTGATTATATTGACATGTGATGTGATATGAATTTAACGTAGTTAATATTGTGCGGTCATGTCTTTTTTCCCTACGTAGAGTGTGCATACGCGAAATTTTACTACCGTTGCTAAGGACTGCGCAATGTGTTAATCCATCTATATCAATATTTTTTTCTAAGAAAATTTATATCATATTTCAAATGAACCTCATATTTTCATACCATAACGTTCATAGGATTTAGGATTTTTGGCTTGCATCACTTTAAAAGACGAGATCAGTGCTACACTCGGCAAACCTGGCAATATATTTCTAAACGAATTACTCTCAGAATGAACTACTTATCTTGTAATTTTGTTGATAGGCAAATCGTACAGACCTGATCGCCAGTGCTAGATATACTTATTTTGCATGTAGTCAAATATACTTTTATTGGATGTTAATCTGTTGAGATACATTTGCTATAATTCCCCATCCTTTGGTGTATACAAGGGGTGTTTTTAAAATAAATGCAAACTATCATCGCATTTGTTCAACTTTAAAGTTAGATAAAAGATTGACGGTTTAGTAACATTCAGTACAAAGTGCATCGAAATCTAAAAATGAACAACTTCGTTACCTAAGTTTGTAATATTTTCTACCGATTGATTGTACCTGTAGTTTGATTTTCCAACTGATCTGGCGAGGATTGGAAGTTCCGTGAAGGATTAATGTTTGTAAGTAGAAAAAATCAGGGTTTAAATACGTATACTTATAATACCGAAATACAACTAAATGCCGGAAATAATGTAATAAACACATGAAACTCAACGTTTTCGAAAGAAGAAAGATATTTTAAGAGGCATAAACTTAAATTATTAAAAAATCCTACAACATTCTATCGTTTGATCGAAACTTTCTTGTCCTTTTCTGAAAGTCTAGTAACCTTTACATATACCCGAAAGTAGGTGTCAGCATTACCCATTGTTTAGCTGAAGTACCGAGTTATATGCTAACAAGGAGAAGAAAAATTCATTCAATCAAAATAGGCAGGAATGTTTTTAACAAAATGAGACTAGTTTTCAAAATACAGACCTAGTTGCATTACTTCTCGAACACCCCTCGTATTGTAAACAATACCGCTTTTGACCTGTTACAGGAATTGAATTAATAAAAAGAAATTTTCAAAGATTCAAAGATTAAAGAGAATAATTCCATTTTTTTCACATGTAATTTAACAAGAAGTCCCTAACATTTTCCTGGTGATACACAACTAATTTATATTGAACAAAAAATGCAAGCATAGTATAGTCAACTAGTTTTTGTTTTGTTTTGGGTGGTCATTCTGAATTTAACTACACCAATTTCATACAAAACCCTGAGCTAATATCGTGCCTATAGAAAATATTTGTTATATCAAAGGTCTGTCAAGATCGTATATTTACCCAATTGTTTCATGACTTTCTTGTAGTTCTCTGGGGGTATACAGATTTGCAATGTCACAACGTCATCTACCGTATCTTCAATAGCCTTCGCGACGTCTTGCAGAAGTCTTTGCATGATCGGACCACTAATGTAGTCTACGAGATATATCAAAGACATTGCGGAAAAGCAAGTAAAATTAAACATTACTGAACCGGTATTATCACTTTCAACTTCTATTCCTGTTTGCCGGACATCATCCTTTATATGATCAAGAGCAACTGTTAATGTCATAACAAGATATTCGTCTGTACGTGCTGCTCCAGAGGTAGTGTCTTGGTGTGTCGCTGTAAGAATTTCCTCTGCTCTTTTGTTTTCTCCGAAAGGACATATCTTTAAAGTAATTGCTACAACAAAGTCAACAAATGTAAATAGATTAATCCGTTATCAATTTAGTATCAATTTATTGCTCATGAACGGTATGAAACTGAACGCGAAAGGAACACATAAAATGTCAACATGTTGCACATGAAAATAAATTGACAGTCAGCATGGAAAAATAAGGTCAGACACCACAGTTAAGATGAATAAGTATACTAAAGCTTTACAATATGTTTAATGATTGTTAAAATATTGTACTTTTACAGAATTTATTACATGTTATGTGATAATGAGCATAAAAAGCCATCAGAAGAGATTGTATTCTTAAAGTGCTTTTAAGTAAAGTTTCAAACCCTTGAGTTGATAAGGGGACTCCTCTAAATCTGACCACAAGATGACCGTACTACTTTGTATCAAAATTTGACGTTAAATGTCAAACCGTATAAAGATAACTGACAACTTACGTCATTTTAAACAATATGGGAAAAGGCTGCTGACTATACAAATAGTGCAAGGAGTACACACACATAAAATGTTGTTCAGCCTGAAATTTCCGCAATCATATAGGGGAAAGCGAAATCGTAGAGACAAAGCGCTTTGTAATTTAATTTAATAACAACTGACCTGTACATGTTTGCATCCATATGGGATAATTTTTTATTGACTTTATTGAATAAATGATTTGATCGATACCGATCAGAAGCAGTGGGTATTAACTTTTGACATAAAAAAACTGGTTTACCATGTTAGTATTATGCAGTTCTCAACTAAGAGATCATGAATATGCATAAAGCGAATTGAATTCCAAGATTGAAATCAATCGACAGAACTATTGTTTTCGTTCAGCTTGAACTGAACATGTCTAAATAAAATAGAAAGATGAATGTTACAATTTATTAATAAAATTTACTCAGTGGATCCATCTGCGAAGGTCCTCCGTCTTCCATACATTTCTTCTTTTTCTCTAGCACTCTCTTCTTCAAATCATAAATTTCTGAAATGTATTTTCCTTTCGTTAAAATATTGACTGGTGCTTCGTATCTCATTCCGGTATTTCAGATGAGTATTTTTATACATTCCATCAAAAATTCATATACGGATCAAACATTTAAAATGATTAAAACTGGCATTGGTTATTACAACAAAATCAAAGGTAATGATATGTTTATTCCATGTCACTCTGGCATATCTTTTAGCTAATATATAAGACTTATTTGTTGCAACAAGTTAGAGATAAAAGTAAGAGCTAATTTAATGTCCTTCGACTTTAAAGAGAAGAGTTTACTAGCTGTACTACTATTTAGTGGCTATAGAAAATACTTAAAATTAAGCGATATCTTTTTACGTTTAAAAGCTAGTTAGATAATGTGACATAATTTTAATGTCAGTAGGCAGCATAAAAAAGGGAAACACAGATAAAATTGCGGACGGAAACAATAAAATAAAAAATTGTAATAACGACATTTTTGTATGTTACTGGCATGCTTAGTTAAAACAGTTGTATGTTTCAAAGCTTTGAAGTCATAAGTGCGCAATTTTCATGTTTTTGTTAACCTGATATACTTACGCCAAGTTAGAATACCATTCTTAAATTGCTATAAAATGTCACAGTCCACTTTTCTTTTAAATGTTACTTATTTAACCTGATCCATATTAATAATAACAATAGTCTTTGATGGCAAGATTATTGACTGGATAATTTGAGCGTGTTACTGCGACTTCATAGTCATAAAGCGACTACCACTGCAACATTTAATACCATTTAAAACTTATTTCTGTTTCATTTAGTTTTCATCTAATTAATTTTGTAAAATTAATGACTAAATCATTCATCTATTTCTTGCAGAAGTACCTTAGCATCCCTATAAGAGATAGCACTGCAGCGATGAGAGCCATCTGTACAGGCCATTTTGAAGATATCACTTTGCGTAAGCATATCTCTTCATGGTTGAAAGCTAGCACATACCTATTAAGTCTCTCTTTGATTAAATGAAAAAAACAGTTGACGTTTTAAAGCTTGCTCAGCAGGCTATCACTTTATTTGAAAGAAAATTGAGAACGTAAAGTGTAGGCAGTGATTTTCAAAGGTAAGTATAGAAAAAGTAACGTTAAGCAAGAGGGCCATGATGGCTCTATATCGCTCAACTGAGATTAGTTGCTTGCATGGGCGGTGCCTCTTTTAACCCTTAGGATATATATTGAACATTTTTGTTAGAGATCCACGAGGCAATGCTACATACGAAATATCATAGGTCTAGGCCTTGTACTATGTAAGTATATGAACAACTTGGGACCACCAGGATAGGGCTTCTTTTACCGCCAGGGGCACAATTTGAACATTTTTGGTAAAGGACCACAAGACAAGACTATGCAACATACTAAATATTAAAAGCCTAAGCCTTGTAGTTTCATACAAGAACAGTTTTTAAGTTTTCTCCTATATAACTTTATGTAAAGCTTAGGACATAATTTGAGTTATTTTGACAGAGGACCACTAGGCAATGCATCGTACCAAATATCAAAAGCCTAAGCCTTGCAGTTAGAGACTGTAATAATTTGAACAACCTTAGAGGAGGACCACACGGCAATGCTACATACCAAATAGCAAAGGCTAGGTTCTGTGGTTTCAGACAAGAAAATGTTTAATTTGTTTCCTATATAAGCCTATAAAAAATCTTGGGACCCCTGGGTGGGCCTCTTTTCACCTCAGAGGCATAATTTGAGTAATATTGGTAGAGGATCATAAGCCAATGCATCATACCAAATATCCAAAGCCTAAGCCTTGCATTTCCAGACAAGATTTCTTAAGTTTTTTTCCTATGTTGCTTTATGTAAAACTTGGGGCCCCTGGGTAGGCCTTTTTCAACTCAGGGGCATAATTTGAGTAATTTTGGTAGAAGACAACTAGGCAACGCAACCTACCCAATATCAGAAGCCTAAGCCTTGCAGTTTCCGACAAGATTTTTTTTCCTGTGTAAGTGTATGTAAAACTTGGGACCCGCGGGACAGGGCCTCTTTTCACCCTTGGGTGAATTTGGGACCCCCTAGAATAGGGCCTCTTTTCACCCTGGGGTGATAATTTGAACCGTCTTTGTAGAGGACCACACGGCAATGTTGCATACCAATCAAAGGCCTAGGTCATGTGGTTACAGACAAGAATGCTTTTTTTTAAGTTTTTTGCTATATAACTTTATGTAAAGCGTTGGACCCCTGGGTGGGGCCTCTTTTCTACTTATGGGCATACTTTGAATAATCTTGGTACAAGATAACAAGACAATGCAACATACCAAATATCAAAAGCCTAGGCCTTGCAATTTCAGAAAAAGAAGATTTTCTTCTATATAACTTTATGTAAATATCGGGACCCCTTGGTCGGGCCTCTTTTCAACTCATGGGCTTGATTTGAGTATTCCTGGTAGAGGGCTACCAGGCAATGCAACGTACAAAATATCAAAGGCCTAAGCCACACAGTCTAAGACGAAAAGAATTAATAAAACACTATGTCTACGTAAAACTTGGGACCCACGGGTAGGACCTCTTTTCACCCTAAGGTAATAATTTGAAAAATCTTGGTACAGGACCACAAGGCAATGCTAATTCAACATATCAAAGGCTTAGGTTTTATGGTTTCAGACAAGAAGATTTTAAACGTATTTTCCTATATAGGTCTATGGGACCCCTTGGTATGAGCATAATTTGAATAATACTGGTAGAGGACCACAAGGCAATGCAACATACCAAATATCAAAAGTCTAGGTCTTGCAGTTTCAGACAAGAAGATTTTCCCTATATAACTTAATGTAAAACTTAGAACCCCCTGGGTGGGACCCACTTTCACCCTAAGGTAATAATTTGAAAATCTTGGTAGAAGACCACAAGGCAATGCTATATCTAAATATCACAGGCCTAGGTTGTGTGGTTGCAGACAGGAAAATTTTTCCTATATAAATCTATGTAAAACGTGGAACCTGCAACATACCAAATATCGAAAGCCTATGCTTTGCATTTCCAGAAAAGATTTTGAAAGCTTTTTCCTGTATTATTTTGTGAAAATTTGGCACGCCCTGGGTAGGGCCTTTCTCAGCTAAGGGGCATAATTGAGTTTTCTTCGCAGAGGACAACTAGGCAATGCAACCTACCAAATATCAAAAGCCTAAGCCTTGCAGTTTCTCTTTTCACCCTAGGGTAATTATTTGAACAATCTTGGACAAACTTTGGACCAATCAGAATTTGTTTCTGCGCGCGTCCTAGTGGTGTTATTTTCCCCGTATATTGAATAAAATTAAACATTAAAAGAAAACATTTTAAGACTTTCATTAAAATCATTAACAGTGTTAAGTATATAGCTCTTCTGGTTAAGCGTAACAAGGTTTCCCCTTTTTTTATAGATATTTGTTTTAAGTTAGAGACAGACAGAGAACACCTTTGCTTTGCTATCTGTGAATTTGTTTTTAAGACATATTTTTAACATATCTTTATGGTAAATTGGGCTATCAGTCAATGCCTTCCTGATATTACAATATCATATATAGCTATCTCATTATAAAAGAAACATTATCACTAGAAAAAGGGACTTCAGTCAGAAAACAGAGATAGCTCTTAAGAATACAGCTGACTCTCAAACTAAATATATATCGCTATAAAAAAAAACTTTTCTTTAGTCACTGAATAAATTGTAAAACGAATTGTCGCACCTATGCGTCTTATCCCTATCAATTTTTTTAAATAACTCTACCTTCGCCACACGTTAGTCGTCCAATAACTTCATACTTGGATTCATCGAGATGCCACTGTTTCAATTTATCCTCGCATTCTTCTACAGCAGCACTTCGTACATTTTCTGGACTCCCTATTACATTTTCTAATTCTGCCTTCAGCTCAGGATTGCCTAACACGTCCGTACATCGACTTGCTATCCCAGTAATTCTATCAAGGTATTCTTGATACTTTCGATCTGGAATGTCTCCCTCACCTCTATGAACTAACTTGTTCCTTAATGTTCTAATACCATCTATGTCGTGTCGGATATGTTTGGATAGATCGCAGAAGTTGCACAGAAGGAAACAATACGTATTGAGATCCCAATGTTTTAGATTTGTCGACCTTGAAAATCCGGGAAATAACTTCTTTTTGTGCTCTTTACCAAATTTGTGGCCAAGAATAGCTTCCCTGTTTTGATCCAGAAAATCATCAATGGTCCATGGACTATACTCAAAATCTGCTGGAGTTAATTCCTTTAATCTTTTTAAAAACAGTTCTTTTGTTATTCTGAACCCGCAGTGATGAATAACAATTACCAAATGGCCGTATTTTGCTAGTTTTTGTGGTGGCATATTTCTAAATGTATTATTTGCCTTTATTGCCACACTACACGCGTTGTAATCATTATGTTTTAGAGTCCAGTTACTTCTATTCTACTGCTTTAAATTCGCTTGATCCTACAGTAAACAATAAAAAGAACAAAATAATGTAAAAATAATTATCATCACTCATTATTTTGATTTATTTCCACAATTATTGGCCCGGGTTCGATTCCCGGGAAGAGAAGCTGGAAATTATGAAACACATGTTTCCCACTCAACTAGATTTGTTTGTTTGTTTTGTGTTTAACGCCGTTTTTCAACAGTATTTCAGTCATGTTTGTTTTGTTTGTTTGTTTTGGGTTTAACGCCGTTTTTTCAACAGTATTTCAGTCATGTAACGGCGGGCAGTTAACCTAACCAGTGTTCCTGGATTCTGTACCAGTACAAACCTGTTCTCCGCAAGTAACTGCCAACTTCCCCACATGAATCAGAGGTGGAGGACTAATGATTTCAGACACAATGTCGTTTATCAAATAGTCACGGAGAACATACGCCCCGCCCGAGGATCGAACTCGCGACCCTGCGATCCGTAGACCAACGCTCTTACCTACTGAGCTAAGCGGGCGGGCTATTTCAGTCATGTAACGGCGGGCAGTTAACCTAACCAGTGTTCCTGGATTCTGTACCAGTACAGACCTGTTCTCCGCAAGTAACTGCCAACTTCCCCACATGAAGCAGAGGTGGAGGACAAATGGTTTCAGACACAATGTCGTTTATCAAATAGTCACGGAGAACACACGCCTAGCCCCAGGATCGAACTCACGACCCCACTAAACTAGAGGAGTTCTGGTAAGCAACCCAGCGTTACCGGATTGAAACCCAGGCATCCTCGCCGCCTGAAAACTAACCTAAAAGTGGGCGTTAAACTGAACATGAATAATATGGATATAACAAATTTATAAAATAGAAAATAGGGGTCTTACCGTGACTGTTTTCACAAACAGCAATTACATTAAGATTTTGTAACGTTAAAAATTGTGTTACGTCGGACGACGTTTAGGCTACTTCAGTGATGCACGCGATGCAAATATATGCTTCTACCGCATTTTGTGAAATATTTCACGGAAAGAGCCCCTTTTTTATTTCATAAACTAGTTTGGAATTTTCATAGCAAAAAGACTGCGTAAGTCGTTAGTAAATTGAAGCGTTTTCCGCCGACCATATCATCCACCGAAGCTCGTATGTCGCTACTCTAAGATCAAAAGAATAGCGCATTTATTTAGAACATTTAACGCCCATCATAGCGACATTTTATGAAATTTCCGATTGACAACACTGACATCATTCTGTTTTCCTTGTCAAGAGCATCCAAATGTTATTTTTGAAATTAATCCAGCAAAACAAAATAGCCATTTTTACTCAAGATACTTCAATTTTTTATAAATTGTATGAAACAGACGTTTGCTAAACAAAAAAGGAATATAAAAGATCTGAATCGTACAAAATGAAGGAGAGGTGTCCTTGTATATGAATAACAAATATTAGGGCAATATGGTAACTTCATTTTTCGACCATTATTACGTCGACCGACGTCAAGAAGACTGGCAAGCCACCTTAATTCACTCTATTCTTCGAATTGCGGTGGCATAACAACGTATCTTAAAACCAGCTATTCCGGTTGAGGCCGAATTAAGCATCCGTTTTTAATATACTTATGACTTTGGTGAACCTCGGTGGCGCAATGGTAGCGCGCTTGCTTATTAAAGCGGATAGGTCTCCCCAATAGAAACAGATGACCTAATGGAAGATAGGTACATAAAGGAATCCTTTTGCAACTTGCAACAGCTGCAACTTTCAAGGTACACAGAAGACCATACTTAGAACATACATGTAGATCACGAAACTCCTACTTTAAAAGATGCATGACTTTTTGTTTAGAACATGTTTTAGATCTAAATTTTTTGGTTACCTATAAAAGTTTCATTCTTCAAGTATTTCAATAGGCTTAAGTTTTATTTTTCCAAGATTTTTCTAAGATTCTTAAACAGTACCTTTAATTTAGTACCTTTTACAGCCTCGTAACTTTGTGACATCGCATGTCGCAGAGTTCGAGGCATTATTGGATTGACTTAATATTTGATCTACATTTTTCTTTCATTATTATATACAAAGTATTTGTTTATCATTATTTGGTAAGCATTATATTATTTGCCCCTAATAGTTATTCTTTAATACATTGCTCCAAATATATGTTCTACAAAATGAACCTGTCTCCTATTGTTTGCTCCCAATATATGTCCTAGAAAATTACATCATTATTTTGCTTCCATTGTTTTTGGCGGTAAAATTTCCATGATTTTCATGATTTTTACATGTTATTTTGGCGGCAATAGTTAGTATATATATATCCTGTCTATTTCTTGCACAAGCAGTAAAAAGGGATATAATTGTGAGTAAAACATATTGGATGTAAAATAAAAAGATAAAAGTGGCATTCTGTGTTTTGTTGTTAAATTACTGTTGTAGATTCAAACCTAAGTTTACGGCAAATGGCGCCGGAACCCGGGAAATAGCAATTTGGATTCAAAGTGAACTTGTGTGTGGATTTAACTCCCTGAGGCTGATATCGTAATATACCTGTTGCGGCGAGATAAGAATTACCACTAGACGTCGAAGAGCATTTTCTGATTTTTATCATAATCACACTCGCATGCAGTCAAGTACAATCATGCAGGAAAACATTAATAACTGGGATGTAAATCAAAATAAACTTACAAACTCTTCGAAGTTTTAACAAACATTTTTATATCCATATTTCGTCCAAATAACTTATATCCACATAGAATAATATTTTCACATTGAAATATTCACAATTCTAACACACCTATTACGTTTATTGAATATTTATACATTTATGATTTTCTTTTTTTTTTTCACATGTAAAGACGTTAAATTCCATTAAATAGAGATACATTATTAACACAGAATATTAACACCAGCATTACTTGAAATTTACATCCGTTTTGGGGGGAATATCGATGGTTTATTTTGATCTATTTTTAAATATGTACATGAACGTGTGACACGCGCTGAGAGCATGTGTAAAATCTAGTAAAGTTACGATATTTACATCCATCTTAAGTTTAAAAACTATTAAATTCACAAACATGCCTTTATTCACAAACGTTTTTTGATTTTATGGAAAATATTTTGTTGTATTAATTTTATCCATTTGTATATTAGAACTATGCGATGTATGTTTATGAATGTTTCAAACTTCTAAAACTTAAACATTTTGAATGAAGGTACATGTTGTACACAATTTTCATCGGGTATATCGGTCCGAAATCGTTCTAGATGGTATGGTTTGAAGCACTCTACACACAGGTTCACGCCGCATGCTTCACATCCAAATCGGGGTTCGCACCTGATACCACGGGGCTTGCAATGTTCACACCGACGTTTCTTTCCCATATCCGCTACCCAGCAATTCGAGCCGTCGGCATATGGGGTGTTCTCTTTCATAGCTTTTCGTTTGTGTCCGACCATGTAGATACCAATGAGTTGTTTTGCTAGCGACTTGCGATAGTCAACCATAGACAGTTGTTTTTGTCTACCATTTCGAGACTTCCGTTGATGATTAGGCGATTCCTTCATCAGAATGTACCCACACACAATTGAAATGTCCACCAGAAACCAAAACAGATATTTCCACCATTTACTTGCTTTTCTACCACAGGAGTACAATGCCCTAAGCTGGTCTGCGCGATCTACTCCATTCATGAATTTTGTGTAATTTTTCACAGCTTCTGGACAAGGCACGTCAATACGGGAACCATCTTTCTGACGTCGAAGAACGAACCGTAGTTTGCCGTCGGGGATCAGTGTTTGTTGACAGGAAATTCACAGGACACTTGTCCTTCCATGTCAAGGCAACTATATTTCGTTTTTGCATAATCACAGACTCTCCTTGGTTCTTTATATTAGCATTCCGTATTTGCGGTGGTACCCCTTGTCTCTGAGCTCGAACAGTTCCACAGGCATATGTGTCGTTCTCCTCTAACTTCTCAAATAACTTCACCGACGACAGGCTTGTCTGTTCCAGTCGATTTTTACTTATGATATATCTTTAACGTGTAAAGTTTTCTTTTTCAAATAATTGTGAAAAATTTCAGAGTGAATAGAATAATTATGATATAAGATCATATGTGACAATTACCAAACTAGGACAAGAATTTTCTTGTTTAAAAATATAATTCCGCGCGCTTTTCCTGCAAGTATATTCTTGTTACATAATGAATGCATTCCACCATTATTTCGACCTTCATTTACGGTAGACGAACTCTGTAAGACTTTACTTTCTTTCTTATTATATCCATTTAATTACATGTAAGAATACGTATGTAAACGTCAATATGTATTTGTTTGGGAATGAAATATGTTTTAATTAATTACAGCACACAACAGAATTTTAATTATGACGTTCGGTTAACAACTATTTTATCTCTACATAAGAAACACTAAGAAGCACAAAACTTACTGTTATAACCTGTTATCCATTTGGCCAGCAGGAATATTAAATGTAAACTAATGCCACATTAAAACAATTTAAATGAGCATAAAATTCTGTCCACTGCTCTTGTATAAATCTTTACATAATCTTTATAAATCTTTAAATTCATAAATCTTTACATGTATAAAGACATCAAATGATTGTTACAAAAACACAAAAACTAGATATACTTCTGCAATCAATTTAATCTGAAGCTTAACAAGTCAATATTTGTTAAATAAATGTAAGGTGTAAATAAAATTACGTGTATTATGATAAACAAAAGTTAATAAAGCAATTGTCAAATTTTGGGTTTACTATAATGGTGACAATATCTGAGGTATCTTCCAAGCAGTATACACGATGAAGGTTTCCTAGATATACTTGACTTGCTGTACCCCTAGACTTGCTTCGCTTCTTAGACTTGCTTCGCTTCTTAGACTTGCTCCTCTAATTTAAATTGCTCCTCTCACTGAACTTGCTGCGCAACCTGGACTTGCTGCACTTGGAAGACTTACTCCTCCGAATTGGACTTGCTCCTGTTACTGGACTTGCTGCGCAACCTGGACTTGCTGCACTTGGAAGACTTACTCTTCCGAATTGGACTTGCTCCTCTTACTGGACTTGCTGCTCAACCTGGACTTGCTGCACTTGGAAGACTTACTTTTCCAAATTGGACTTGCTCCTTTTACTGGACTTGCTGCGCAACCTGGACTTGCTGCACTTGGAAGACTTACTCTTCCAAATTGGACTTGCTCCTTTTACTGGACTTGCTGCGCAACCTGGACTTGCTGCACTTGGAAGACTTACTCTTCCAAATTGGACTTGCTCCTTTTACTGGACTTGCTGCGCAACCTGGACTTGCTGCACTTGGAAGACTTACTCTTTCCAAATTGGACTTGCTCCTTTTACTGGACTTGCTGCGCAACCTGGACTTGCTGCACTTGAAAGACTTACTCTTCCGAATTGGACTTGCTGCGCAACCGGGACTTGCTGCGCTTTGGAGACGTACTCCTCTAACTGAAACTCTTAAGTTTCGTTAGTGACAATACTGGAGGTTTCTTTCTAAACCTTATTTTTTTTCTCTCTTTTTTATTTCTATTCCATTTCAAGAATAAATACAAAACGCGCGAACCGGATAGAGAGACGCCATTGTGACGTCACGCGAACAAAAATAGCATACACAAAATGGCGGCAAATTGTGTTTGTTTTATACAAATAAATTGATTTTTTTGACAACAGCCCCCTTCTAAAGAAATATTCCATATTTCAAAATCATGGCAAAAATATCTGATTTATTCTGTCTGCATATCCTCTGTTGATATTGTAATGTGGGGACTGTCTTCATCATCTTCATCTTGTCTGCTTAGATAATCTGCAAAGATGTTGTCTGATCCTTTTATTGCCTCAATCCGGAATTTATATGACTGCAAAAATAATGCCCATCTCACTAATCTTCCATTATCTGGTGTGGATTTCTGGATATATGCTAAAGAATTGTGGTCTGTTTGTATGACGAATTCCTTCCCATAAAGATACTTCTGGAACTTTTTTATTCCGAATACTATGGCAAGGCACTCTCTTTCTCCAACTGAGTAGTTCTTCTCACGATCGAGCAGCTTCTTGCTGGCAAAGGCAACTGGAAATAAACCCTCTTCATACTGCTGCAGTAACGCTGCTCCGATCCCGGTACTTGAACCATCACACTGTAAAATGAATTGTTTAGAAAAATCTGGTAGTCGAAGAATAGGCGATCTGGTGAGTTGATCCTTCAAGGTATTAAAAGCACTATCTTGACTTGCTTCCCATTTGACATAATTCGGCTGTCCCTTTTTCGTCAAGTCTGTTAGAGGTGCTGCTATTTCGGCAAATGAAGGTATGAATTTTCTGTAATAGCCCGCTAATCCTAAAAATGCCCTAACTTGTCTTTTGGTTTTTGGAACTGCTGCTTGCCTTATGCGATTAAGTTTCTCCTCTTCCATCTGAACTATTCCATTTCCAACCATATGTCCTGTAAATCCAATGTTGCAAAACCCAATAAAACATTTTGATGGTTTAACTGTAAGACATGCTTCTTTAAGTCTTTGCAGGAGGTCTCGTAGCATAACAAGATGATTATTCCAAGTTTGAGTATGTCCTATCATATCGTCGATATAATTATCAACGTTGTTACATCCTGCTAGCAGCTTCCTCATCATACGGTTGAAGGTCGCCCCAGAGTTGACCATTCCAAATGGCATTTTCTTAAACTGGTAACTCCCTCTGTCTGTAGAAAATGCTGTCATTCTTCGGCAACTTTCAGCAACTGGAATCTGCCAGTAACCTTTACATAAGTCGATCTTTGTAAAAAACTTATCATCTTTCAGTCTTGCCAGAATATCATCCACACTAGCCATAGGTTCGGTATCAAACTTGGTCACAGAATTAAGGCGTCGAAAGTCAATGCAGAATCTATTGCTTCCGTCTTTCTTCTTTACAATTACGATAGGTGCATTGTACTCGGATACAGATTGTTCTATAACATCAGCTTCCAGCATCTTCTTAATTTCATCTTCCACATCTTGACGCTTAGCGTATGGTATTGGGTACTGCTTCACTCGGATAGGTTTCTGGTCAATCAGTTCGACGTGGTGCTGTATGAGAGGAGTTGTTCCTGGTTGTTCGGAGAACACCTCACTAAATTCTTGAAGAAGGTCTAAGACTTGCTTTCTCTGTTCCTGAGTAAGTCTTTCACAGATCTTGACATCACAAAATGTTTCACCACTTGTGTATCCTGGAAACTCTAGAAGACTTTCATCATCTACCGCTCCACCTTGAATATGGTTGTCATCTTCTATAATTGCCACACTTGCTGCAATCGTGTCTTTGCGTTCTTCATACTTCTTTAGCAAATTGATGTGATATGTTCTCGTTCTATCACCAACATTTATTCTATAGTCAACTCCGTTGATAGCCTCAACAACTTCATATGGTCCTTTCCATTGTAGCATCATCTTATTCTTATCTGTCGGAAGCAGGAGTAGTACTTTATCGCCAAGTTTTAATACTCGTTTGCGAGCTTTCTTATCGTAATGATGTTTGTATGTCTTCTGAGCTCTATTTAGACTTTCTCTTGCTATCTTGCACGTTTCTTCCAACCGCTGCTTTAAATCAAATACATATTGATATGTGTTCTGTGTCTCAGGATTTTCTTTCGCTGTCCATATTTCTTTCAACACTTGCATTGGTCCCCGCACTGTTCTTCCATATAAAAGTTCAAAGGGTGAGAATCCTGTACTTGATTGTGGTACTTCTCTATAGGCAAATAATACTGCCGAAAGGTATCTATCCCAATCTTTGGGTCTTTCTTGGCACATCTTCTTTAACATGCTCTTCAGGACTCCATTCATACGCTCACAAAATCCATTGCACTTCGGGTTGTATGGTGTGGTGAAGAGTTGCTTCACTGATATAAGACGACTTACTTCTTTCATCAGGTCAGATGTAAATTGGCTGCCTCTGTCACTTAAAACTTCACTTGGGAGACCTACTCTCGAAAAGATGTCAAGAAGTGCTTCTGCTACTCTTTCTGTGTCAATTCTTGGTAATGCTACCGCTTCTGGGTATCGCGTGGCATAATCAACCACTGTTAATATATATCTGTTTCCACTGTCTGACACTGGTGCAATAGGTCCTATTAAATCTATGGCTATTCTGTGGAAGGGTTCTTCAATCACTGGCATGTCTCCTAAAGGAACCTTCTTAACTCGGCCTTTCGGAATGGTCTTTTGGCATTTGTCACAAGATCGGCAAAATCGTCCAACTTCACTTGAAATCCCAGGCCAATAAAAACTTGACGTGATCCTGTCCTCAGTTTTCTTTGCTGAAAGATGTCCTCCAACGATCGATTCGTGAGCAAGTTCCATCACTCTTTTGCGTTTGCTTGCTGGTACGACAATCTGTTTGATCTCGTAGTCATACGCCCCTTTCGTCTGAAGATAAACTCTATACAGCACTCCATTTCTTACTGCAAATTTGTATTTTGCACCACCCTTGGTTTCGAGCATGTCTTCTGTCTTTGCTAAATCCCACAGCTTTTGCAATGCTTTATCTTCCTTCTGTGATGCCTTTAATGTCTCCACATTAGCTTCTGTTTCACAGGAGGGCTTCGGCACATTCAGTGCTTTCGTTGGTAGCTCTGCTTTTCTACTCTGTGATCTTGTCATAACCGCAGCTACTGATGTATCAGCAATCTTCTTTTTCCATTCAGGATCAGGTCTATCAAGTACTCCAGGGACATTCCCAATGACTAAGTCACAAATCAACGACTTTGGTACCATTGCCTCAATTTCTCCAATGTAATACGGAGTATCAACCCATATCTTCGCCATAGGTACAACTTTGGCGTCCCCATCTATTGTGATCATCACTATTTCTTTGCCTAGAAATTGCTCTTCTTTGACTAAGTCTCTTCTTACAGCAGCGGATTCGCATCCAGTGTCCCTTAACACTTTCACTTCTTCTGTTCCTACGAATCCTCTCTGTACCTCCAAGTTCCTCTCCCCTTTTAAGCTATCAATGGTACAAACTCCTGCAAGTATTGGAACTGACTCCCACTTGCCAACTTCAATTTTCCGTCTTCAGTATTGTTTTTCAATGGACTGTTTTTTACATCCGTTTGAACACACACTGCTGCTAACTTCTGGTCATTCTTTGCTGGAGCTGATCTCATCTGCTTACAATCTCTGGCTAAGTGTCCTGCTTTATTACAGATAAAGCAACTCTTTGGAGTGTTACTCCTGCTGTTTTGTCTACAGTCACGCGCTAAATGACCTGCTTTATTACATATAAAGCAGGTTTTCCGCAACCCATTCTTCTCTTCTGTCTTTCGACTGGACTGCTCATGACTGGTGGAGTTGTGCTTCCTTTGAGGCGCAACACTCTTCGACAATATTGAAGGTGTCCCCTTATGTGCTTCGATGTACTGCTCTGCAAGACGTGTTATCTCGTCCATCGACTTTGGTGTTCTCTCTTTCAGAAACACCGCTAATTCGGCTGAACAACCTTCAATAAACTGCTCTCTTATCATTAAATCACATAAGGATTCATACGTCTTTTCTATTCCAGCTAGTTCAGTCCAACGACTGAAGTATCTCTTTATTCTTGACACAAATTGGAAGACCGACTCTCCTTGGTCTGGTTTACTTTGTCGAAATTTAGATCTGAATCCCTCTTCAGTCAACTGATACCTCCTTAGGATCGCTTTCTTGAGAGAATCGTAATTACAGGCCTCTTCTTGTGGCATGCTTGTGTACACCTCCAGTCCCATTCCTGTTAAAAGTGAGCTAAGACTTATGGCCCAGCTCTCCTCTTCCCACTTTTGACTTTGAGCATATCTCTCAAACCTTTCCAGATATGCGTCAATGTTATCGTGCTCTTCATCAAACTTTGGAATCTTAGGTCTGTACGCCTTACAAGTATCAGTACTGTCTACTCTGTTGACCCTCAAACGCTCAATCTCTAAGTCTCTCTCCTTCATTTGCAGTTCAAAGTTCATCTCCATCTGTCTCCTTTCTTCATCACGTCGTTGGGCTCTCTCTTCCCTTGCTATACATTCCTCTTCCTTATCTTTGATGAAAAGGATCAAGTCTCCACCGGACAATCCAAGTCTCTCGCCAAGTCTCAACCATTCATCGTAATACATCAGGCTTGTTATGATAGCTGCAATATTATTATAGTAAATCCCGGACGAGCCCCCAATTTGTCAAATTTTGGGTTTACTATAATGGTGACAATATCTGAGGTATCTTCCAAGCAGTATACACGATGAAGGTTTCCTAGGTATACTTGACTTGCTGTACCCCTAGACTAGCTTCGCTTCTTAGACTTGCTCCTCTAATTTAAATTGCTCCTCTCACTGAACTTGCTGCGCAACCTGGACTTGCTGCACTTGGAAGACTTACTCCTCCGAATTGGACTTGCTCCTGTTACTGGACTTGCTGCGCAACCTGGACTTGCTGCACTTGGAAGACTTACTCTTCCGAATTGGACTTGCTCCTCTTACTGGACTTGCTGCTCAACCTGGACTTGCTGCACTTGGAAGACTTACTTTTCCAAATTGGACTTGCTCCTTTTACTGGACTTGCTGCGCAACCTGGACTTGCTGCACTTGGAAGACTTACTCTTACCAATTGGACTTGCTCCTTTTACTGGACTTGCTGCGCAACCTGGACTTGCTGCACTTGGAAGACTTACTCTTCCAAATTGGACTTGCTCCTTTTACTGGACTTGCTGCGCAACCTGGACTTGCTGCACTTGGAAGACTTACTCTTTCCAAATTGGACTTGCTCCTTTTACTGGACTTGCTGCGCAACCTGGACTTGCTGCACTTGAAAGACTTACTCTTCCGAATTGGACTTGCTGCGCAACCGGGACTTGCTGCGCTTTGGAGACGTACTCCTCTAACTGAAACTCTTAAGTTTCGTTAGTGACAATACTGGAGGTTTCTTTCTAAACCTTATTTTTGTTCTCTCTTTTTTATTTCTATTCCATTTCAAGAATAAATACAAAACGCGCGAACCGGATAGAGAGACGCCATTGTGACGTCACGCGAACAAAAATAGCATACACAAAATGGCGGCAAATTGTGTTTGTTTTATACAAATAAATTGATATTTTTGACAGCAATGTCAACAAGCACGACTGTCCAGGATGTTGGTTATTTGCTTTGTTAAAGGAAATATGCACGAGTTTTGCGCGACTTAAGTAGCGCAGTACTATTCCGTTAAAGAACGAAAGCATATTTCTTGACGCAATGAAGCTAGTTTTATTACATGTCAAACGCAAATTGATATTATATTAATATTAGGACTTTGTTCAAAGCTTGAAGGAAACTAACGCAACTACACACAAAAATGGCCCGATAGGAAATTCAACGTGATTAGAAGTCAACGTGAAAAGAATATTTACCTTTCCGGCTCCATTGTTATTAAACGGAGAATAAAAACGAGTGTGTAACTAGAAGATGATTTTGTAGAAAGGCACTTGTCTTCTGAGAGCATAGTAGTAACAGACAAGAAGTCAATCGGGGACAAAAGCGAAAGTCACAGAGGCACCAATGGTTGGCTTAGCGACTGAAACGCAATACTCGGCATCTCCTATCATCCTATGAAGTGACAATGTTCTAGGTTAAGTGGTTCTCAAGTTATAGATTGGAAACGGTTTTCAATGTTCTTGTCCCTCTGACCTTGTCATCTGAAAGAATGGCCCAAAGATCACGACGGATCATCTACTAGGCATGTCCACTCATCATGATGTTTGAAGGTTCAAGATCAAATGGATCTTCAGTTATTGATCGGAAATGAAGTATGACGAGCGGACGGACTGATGGAAGGACGGGGCTAAAACAATATGTCCCCTAAGTGAGTGCAGACATTCTAATGTGTTTTTCATTCGCTTGTTTCTAAGTTTGACAAGAACTAGCTTTTTCAAGCATGAAGGATTATACACAATGCATGTCTTAGTGTGACTATGTGCAGAAATTCGGATATGTTTTTATTTTAAATACTTGTACAATTATTTTGGTGGTGCAATCAAACAGCTTTCGGCCTTTTTCTTCATCAGTCAGCTTTTTACTTTATTGTGATGAAATAGCACATTCAAATGATTTTTTACAGAAACAACAATGGGAATCGAGCCTTACTATTTTGATCACATCGTAAGATATAATCACCGTTTGAACAATTATGTCTGATATAGAGACAAGAGCAATGTTAACAGCAAACAGCATCGTCCTGCATGTACTAAATAATGTAGAGATGACAATCAAAGCTCTTTGTACGCTAGATATGTACAATTATCATGAATTATAAATTGACCTGAAAAGATTTGCTTGGAGAGGTATGAAATGTACTTTTTAAAACTTATTCAAAAGCTAAAAAGTCCTTTTTACTTATGATTATTAACTGAACAGAATAAACAAAACAATATTTTTGAAACTTCTGAATAACAATTCATTTCACAAAACTAGAGAGTATACAAACCTGATCAATTTTGGAAAGGTAGTTTAAATTCTAAAGAAATATTTATAGTCTTGCCGATATATGTGCCGCTTAATTGGACTAAATGCAAGCCATAATCAATTTATGAACAAGGATTTCAGTAAAATACTATAAGTACTTTCTAATGCAATCGAGTACAATACGGTGCATAGCGGAAACTCTTTATGTATATGGCATTTGGCGGGAGTGCTCGCAGGTCTCTATAAACACTTCAAAATTATACGACTTCAGATTTCAGCTATCTAATGTGGCTTCTCCAGGAGATTGAATACATATGGTAATCACACCGAATACATTAAGACATTAATCAACATTGTTGAAGCTGACCCGGGTCAGAGTGTAGCACAAGTGAGGTGGATGCAAAAATGACTAACGCTGCATTCAATTCAGTTTTCGTTTCCACTCGATCTTAAAACAAAAAAACTAACGTGTTTGGATTTAATTTATTAGAAAACTGAAAATTATTTCGAAACTAAAAGAATATCTGGATACAAGATTTTATGGGTGAAATTTCTATAACTATTGCTCATCTTTATCTTTTGTTTTATAACATTAGAAACTTGGGAATATTATAAAACAAAATGTTTTTGTTGGCTTCCTCAAAACCGTTCGTTGACTCAATTTCACGAATAATTTCCAAATTGAGCTTTCCTTATTCCAATTAGAATTAGGCCTAAACTAGATTGTTGTTAATGTGTATGTATTGTATAATACAATTCTGTGTTGCATGATATTTAATATTGTTGCATGGTATTTAATATGAAAAGGATTTCATATTGATTTTGTTAATGTTAGTCACTTAATATACTACCATAGTTTATCAGACGAATTGCAATAATGCACTCAACAACTTTTTACGTAAACATTTACACAGGCGCGTATCTGTCTTTACGCAGATATGCAGCTGGGTAGTAAAAATCTAGCAAGCATACACAATTAAATTGGCAAATCTCTTTTGTCGCAATAAGAACTCTATCAAGCAAGGGAGATTGCTTCATACGTAATCATTGCTTACTTCATATTCTGTTTAGAGTCTACCCCGGTTATAGCGGACTCATCGGGACAAGCATTTAATGTGTTCATCAAACACGTTTGTTTGTTTTGGGTTTAACGCCGTTTTTCAACAGTATTTCAGTCATGTAACGGTGGGCAGTTAACCTAACCAGTGTCCCTGGATTCTGTACCAGTACAAACCTGTTCTCCGCAACTTCCCCACATGAATCAGAGGTGGAGGACTAATGATTTCAGAAACAATGTCGTTTATCAAATAGTCACAGAGAACATACGCCCTGCCCGAGGATCGAACTCGCAACCCCGCGATCCGTAGACCGACGCTCTACCTACTGAGCTAAGCGGGCGGGTTCTCATCAAACATGTAGTTAATTAACAAGTTCCCTATAGGAATTATTGTATAGCAAACTGATTTATATAATAAGTTAATATAACGTGCGTTGAAATTCACCAGTTGCTTTTGCAGTGCTATTTAATTTAGGTACACAAATTTTTGTGATTCATTTCGTTATCCTTCTATTAGATTACTTATTTGTAATAATCCTGAACATGTGAAATTTCACAATCATACGCAGTCTATGCTAGCGGTGTAAAAAGGCAAACTTCTATAAAAAAAACTATAATACAATGTCAAAAAAATGTTGGCTTTCAGTCTTAAAAGAAAGTTTGATTAAGCTATTTTTATAACACTGCAGACGTATTTTTCACGCATGATAATTATTAGTTATTCATAGATGTCATAGAATATCCTGATATATTTTATAATTTTACTTAAATGTATACCATTGTCAATTATTCCATGGCCACATTACATTTTACAATAAATTCAATAGAAATTAGATCATTAAAACGATATTAGAGTTCGTGACATCCAGTTCACAGTGAGATAAATATCTTATACAATTATATTGCATAAACACGGATATTAGCTGTTGGTCGAACATTTAATTTTGCTGACAATGTAATATGCTTAGGATCTTCTGTTATTCCTTCCTTTTTAAATTCTAAGTTAAAATGAACAAATCCAAATAATTCTTTAAAATTAAATAGATTTAAGAGACTTCCAGTGGTTTTATTTTTTTTTTGTTTATGAAAATAATTAAGAACATCATCATAAATTCTAGATATACTTGTATATCCCGTTTCTGGATAAAAAAAACACCATTACCAACTTCAAGACGACAAGATTCCAGCCTACAATCATTATCTGCTGCATTAGCTTTAAATGTATCTAATAAATGTGGATTATGTTCTTGTGAATTACTTTTATCAGATTGTTGTAAATAAACAAACACATGTTCGGGTTTTTTACACCTGCTGTTATTCTAAAAGTTATATTATTTTGCTGTGTATCTGTTGATTGTGTTATCATTGCACGAAGATATTGCCAACTTGTTGCTTTCAAATATCTTTCAGAAATTAAATTAATTCCATATATATTAAAAATTAAACGTGGAACCCACAAAATTAATTTAGTTACAATTACCCTACCTGCATCAGCAGCATTAGGTCTGTAAATTAATTCATCATCATTTGTTAATTGTAATGTTATTTGGATTTGGCTTGGGGGTAACATGTTTTGAATAATTATTTAACGGAATTTTAGCATTTACCTCATTACCACCCTGGATTAATACCTTTCTAAATTCAAAACCTGGATTATATCCAGCTTGGTCATCCCTACTTTCAGCAACAGCCGAAGTATCTAAATAAATAAATTCGTTTGTTTCGGTTGATTCTGCATAATCCTTAGATAGTTCAACTGTTTTTTTTTACATTTATTACCTTATATAAAGTATTATAATCATACACAATTTTTCCATTTTGTTTAATTATTATCTGATCAATTACTGAAGCTGCATTGTTAATTAAAGCAATTTGATCATCACCACCATAATTATTACCATTAGCAAGTTTATTAACTTTAAAACTTACTTCAAAATAACCATTAAACCAATCAAAATATGAACTTCTATCATTAATTGTAAAGAAGTGATACCCACTATTTTGTTGTTTAACGTTATTCCCAAAGACAGAAATTAAAGGTGTATCTAATTGAATAGGAGTTAGTTCGTATATTTCACAATACTGTTTTGTTCTAAACATGTATATTATATATTATTTTATTTTTTATAAATTAATCTGTTAATACGTTTACGCTGAGCTGAAGTCCAAGATCCTGACAATAATCTATTTAATCTTATATTAATATTTTCCTCATTATCATTATTTTTACTATTATTTTCCTGTAATTTCTTGGCAATTAATTCACCAACAGCAGGTGTTTTCACGTTCACAGCAGGATTTTTTAAAACTTTTAATTTTTTTGTAATTTTATTTGCAGGTAAATTCCCGACTTCCGTTCCAATCTTTTTGTGTTCCACTTTCAAGATCAGTTTTTCCTGCAGTTTCTAGGGCTTTTTTCCAGCACTACCAATTGAAGATGAACAGATGATGAAAACAATTTTGTTAAAGTGTCAAAGATACCTGAACCTTGTATAATTTCTTCTCCGGTTTGAGCATCAACATCAATAAATATTCCTTTATTTTGCCATAAACTTTCTTGTACATTATGTATTTATATTTCTTTTAAAATTAGTGTAAAACTAGTTTCAACTCCATTAAAATTAATTATTCTACCAAATACATCTGTAGTATATATTCTAATTGAGTTTATAACATTTTTACTAATTTCAGAATATCCAACTCTGTTTGGCTTTTTTGTAAATGGATAAGCTCTTGTTAAATCTGCAGTACTTAAAGCATAGATAATATCACTAAGATTACAATCAACAAGTGAATTATCAATAAGATCACAATGAATGTAAATTGTATCCACAGAGTTAGTTTTTTTTTTTGGTGGGGGGGGGGGGGGGGGGGGGGGGTTGTAGTTCCCCATTCGGTTTTATCTAAAAAAAATCTTTTTTAAATCCAAGCAATGTATGAAAATTTGATATTCCCAAATCCAACTTAAAATTATCATGAATTGAAAATAGGATTTTAAAACTACTTAAATCAAATTCCAAACTTATTGGAGCAATGTCTGATTTATCAAATTAAAAATCATCATTGCTTATTAGCGTTTCTCTGATACAATTATTAATGTCTGTATAACTGTAAGAACCATTTTGAAATATATCTTTCCATTTTTTTACCATTATTATAACGCATTCTTTTATTATCGTATTCATCACTAATATTATGCCAAATTTTTATCTAAAATTAAGGAACGACTGAATCTGACTGTAAAATCGCTTGGAGTATTTTTATTATCGTTTTTAACTGCTTCAGAACTTAATACTATTTTTTCTTCCATTCAAGAAAAATAATTTTTATACAACAGTTCATGTTGTTCTGGTAACAATTTATTTATTTTTAATAATTTATCAATTATGTTAATACCTTCATTTTTTTAGTTCTTCATTATTATTTCCAGCATTAATTGAACCACAAATAAGCTCTAAGTTATTAACCAGTTCTTCTGGATTACATGGACAAACGTATAACCTTGACCCCTAATTACTTTTTCAAATTCATGGATCTTTTATTGATAGGTAATCCTGATTTTTCTGTTAATTCTTTGAAAATTTTCGTAGAAAGCATTGAATGTTTTTCATTATTGTTATATCTTTTATTAATCAAATCAATCAAATCATTATCTACCATAACATTAATTACTTCTTTTCCAGTTTTTTTATCCTTAGCAGTCAATTTGTTTTGACCATAATGTTTTTTAAGATCAATCAATAAATTACCATATTGTCCATTTGGTGAAACTTTATATGGATTTAGAACCTTTGGTAAAGTGTAACTTTGTTTCCGATTATGATGTTTTATTCCTTTTCCCATATATTTTCCTTGATTAAGGTAGTTCTGCACGTTTGATAAACCGGAAGTGATAGCGTAACGTCATTTATCTGGAAAACGTAGAATAAAGCCTGGATTCGGCGTACGGAAATGAAAATAATTTTATGATTTAATCGAAACCTGTGAGTAAATTTATTACAATGGCACTGCTGCTATATTACTTACGTCAAAATATGACATTAAATTATATGACACGTTAAAAAATTCAAAAAATGTCTTAAAATTAGCGTGAAAAGTCCGGTTCACTTTAATCTTGGTCAAATACCTCAAAAATAAGCACATGGACCTATGCATTTTATTTCACCAAATTATAGCCCTTATATTTATTTACAACTCTGAGAAGTTTCATCAAATCTACATTGTAGAAAAATTTCTATTCGCGAAAATGTTATGAAATTTATGATTTTCCCATAGACTCCCATTATGAAATATTGCGTGAGGTCCAAATTTTTCAAATTAGTCTAGCAAAAAATCAAGCACACGACCCTATCTTTTTTATTTGCTGAATTTTCTAGGTATATTCTGAAGTTTCGAAAAATCAGAGTTTAATCAAATTCTACATTGTAGAAAAAATTTCGATCCAAACGTGCAGAACTACCTTAAGAATATCATAGAGCGTTTTCTTATATTTCTTATAATTATCTAACTCAGCTATAATTGCTTCCTTTTTCTTCAAATCGAGATCTGTAGAATTTTTCATTCTAGTTATTCCACCAGATTCACTACCTAATTTTTTAATATCCTCTGTTACATTTTCTATGATATCCTCTATTTCTTTCCTAGTCAGTTTTTTTATCAGGATCTTCAGATTTACTGTGAAAAAAGTTAAACACTTCTTTTTGGTGTGTTATATCTTTTTTTGTCTAAAAGTTTTAAATCAATTTCTTTGTTTGATGCCTTTGGATCGAATGGATCGAATGACAATTCTTGTTCTGATTCTTCTGTTGTTTCATAATCCTCAGATTTTTTTGATTCATTAGTTGTTTCATCATCCTCATATTCTTTCATTATATTGTTGGTACCGGTTTTTCAGTTATTCTCATCCTTTCTCTTCCGTAATCTTCTAATTCTTTTAATTTATCTTGAGGAACCCATCCAACAGGTTCATCTCCCCAATTTATTGGTGTATAGGGAGCCGGTTTTAAAGCTTGTTGTTTTTCAGGTTTTTCCTGCATTCCTTTAGTTAATTCAGTAATACCTTGTGCCAGATCTTCTGAAATACTTTTTGGAATTAACGCTAATTTCTCTTTGATTCCAGGTAATGTTCTCAATTCTCTTGACAATTCTTCTTTTTGACTTTCTATTCCTTCTGTAATTGGTTTATAAATTTCACTATACATTTCCCGACCAGTAGCTTTTCTTATTTTTTTCTCTTCTTATTTCTTCTCTTTTAGCTTTTACTTTTTGTCCAACTAGGTTGTTTATTTCTCTCATTTCTTTATGTTTTGCTAGCATTTATATAATAATATAAGATAATGTAAAATAATGTAATATTATTATATAATGAAAATTCCTAATTATGATACAAAAAGTGAGAAATCTAATAATTTTAAGCAAATTTATCGTTTTATGCCAGATTCATGTTTTAGAATGTTAATATGTGGATCTTCCGGATCAGGAAAAACAAATACATTAATGCATATGCTTCGAAACCTCTTTTATATTATGATAAATTATACCTGTATGCTAAAAATCTAGAACAATCTAAATATCAGGATTTAATAAATCACTTAAATGAAATTGCAGATGAAATTAAATTAGATCCAAATGAAATCGTCTAATAATGAAATAATGGACGTTAATGATATTAAATCAGAAAAACAAAAACAAGTAATATTTGATGATTTTATATGTGAAGAAAAAAGGTTCAGAATGTAATAACAAAATCCTTTATTCAAGGACGTCACAAAAACAGTTCTGTTCTTTATTTAAGTCGATCTTACTATAAAACACCAAAAGATATTCAATTTAACTGTTCACACTATATCTTGTTTGAAAGTCCATGTTAAAGGGAAAATGATATGATTTGTAATGAACAAAATATAGATTAGCTAATGCAATAAAACAAAAATATGATTTCTTATATGTTGACAAACCAAGGAAGTTTCTAAGAAAAAACTTTACGGGAATTATATATTAATTATATAATGGGAGTTTTTTAATAATATAGAACAAATAAGTGAACCTGACAGTATAAGTAAAGTTACATTTGATATTGATTTAAGTGATTATGCCACTAAAACAATTAAAAAAGCTTAAAAAGGAAACGGAATCGTATCTTCACAGAAATAAGGAACTTGATAACACAATGAACAGAGCATTAGATATGGGAGGTAATGGAATAATTAATTTTAGCAAATCCAGATAAACCCGGTGATGCAGTTTCAAGACGGTTTGTGTTTAAAAAAATTCAAAGTGTAATAGAAGACTATAATCTTGAAAATAACAAAAGCATTAAAAAGACACTAGAAGCAGACGTAAAAAATATTGAAGAATTTAAAAAAAGATTTTAAAAACAATTCATTATTAATAGTTCAATTACAAGGTAAACTTGAAGAAGAAATGAAAGCTATGGTTGATTCTATTAAAGAACTTGAAGAGAAATCTGATTTGACAGATATTCAGATGAAAGAAGTATTTAGAACCAATTTTTAAAACTTATACAATCAAGTTCAGGAAATAAATAATACTATGATTAAACATGAAGAACAAAGAGACAAGATTATTAAAGCCGAGAAAAAGTTACAAAATATGTATCAGTTAGAAATCAGAACAAAAATAAATAAACTTAACACTGACTTTATAAAAAAGCATCAAGATTTGTTTGATACATTTTCAAATAAACTTGCAGAATATAAATCTGAACTGGAAAAGGCAGCTTCACAAAGAGGTGACGACCATGACACAGCATTAAATAACCTTGAAAAATGCTTAATTCTAAAATAGAAAATTTTAAGAAACATCTTCGGGACTTGATTAGTATAGTCGACACACGTCACAATTTAAATTTATTTATTTTATTTTGTTGGGTTTAACGTCGCACCGACACAATTTTAGGTCATATGGCGACTTTCCAGCTTTAATGGTGGAGGAAGACCCCAGGTGTCCCTCCGTGCACAATTTCAGCACGAGCGGGCACCTGGGTAGAACCACCGACCTTCCGTAAGCCAGCTGGATGGCTTCCTCACGTGAAGAATTCTACGCCCCAAATGAGGTTTCGAACCCACATCGATGAGGGGCAAATGGTTTGAAGTCAACGACTCTAACCACTCGGCCACGGAGGCCCCGTCACAATTTAAAGTACGTGGACTTAAGTACACTTACAGGTCTATTACAAAAAGATACAGCGCAGCTTAATGCTAAAATTGAAAAAAATAAAAATGAATTGGACTTTGTAGTTGGTAAATCAGTTAAACAAGGAG
>NW_026463216.1:0-64411 GCF_021730395.1 Mercenaria mercenaria | reverse complement strand
TCTAGGTTAAATTTGAAACTGGCTCATGTGGAGTAAATAACTAGGTCAATAGGCCAGATCAACTCATTATGGCCCTCTTGTTCACTTAGTTATGGCCCTTTATTAATTTTTTCTCCATATGTATATGGAAAAAATTTGTCCGCTCTATTTCTCAGTCATTGTATGCCAGATTTTTATCAAACCTTGTTATTATTATCATGGGTACCAAGTGTAGTTGTGCATGTGCGATGCACGTTGTTCCAATTGAATGATTTTTCGGCCCTTTATTTGTTTCAAATATGAATAGTTACATTGGAAAAAACTTCACTTATTTTCTAACATATTTCAAATGCTGTTAAGTATAACTAGTTGATGACCCTTATTGATTACGTGGTCCCTTGACAATGACCTTGACCTACTGACCTACTTTCTTCTTTTTAAGGTACAGCAATGAAATTGGAGATCTTATACTGTTTTGCACAACATTCTTTGTGCATCTTTGTACATCTTCTCCCTGTACAATATGTAAAAGCAATGCATCATATTTTTAATACCCCTGTTCCTCTGACAATAAGCTGCTGTCTGGGGGTATTCATCGCCATTAGTGATAAGTCTTGTTTGTTACTGTTGTTGAGTTATTATGTCTCCCACCACACAGTGGTGTGGGACACATATTGATTTACTCCAGTCTGTGCGTGTGTGCGTGTGTGTGTGTGTGTCACAAAGCTTGTCTGCACTCTAAGTCGAACATTTCTCATCCGATTTTCACCAAACTTGAACAAAATGTGTTTGACCATAAGACCTCGGCCAGGTTCTATAACTAGCCAAATCGGTCCCGGCGTCTTGGAGTTATGGCCCTTGAATTACCAAAAATCGGTCTTTTTACTCTTGTCCGCACTCTGATTCGAATATTTCTCATCCAATCTTCACCAAACTTAAACAAAATGTGTTTGACCATGAGACCTCGGCCAGTTTCGATAACTAGCCAAATCGGTCTAGGCATTTTGGAGTTACGGCCCATGAATTATCGAAAAATTGGCCTTTCTACTCATGTCCGCACTCTTAATCAAATATTTCTCATCCGATCTTCACCAAACTTGAACAAAATGTGTTTGACCACGAGACCTTGGCCAAGTTTGATAACTAGCCAAACCGGTCCAGGTGTTTTGGAGTTACGGCCCTTGAATTATCGAAAAATCGGCCTTTTTACTCATGTCCCCACTCTTAATCAAACATTTCTCATCCGATGTTCACCAAATTTGAACAAAATGTATTTGACCATGAGACCTCAGCCAGTTTCGATAACTAGCCAAATCAGTCCAGGCATTTTGGAGTTACGGCCCTTGAATTATCGAAAAATCGGCCTTTTTACTCTTGTCCGCTCTCTTAGTTGAACATTTCTCATCTGATCCTTACCAAACTTGAACAAAATGTGTTTGACCATGAGACCTCGGCCAGGTTCGATAACTAGCCAAATCGGCCCAAGCATTTTAGAGTTACGGCCCTTGAATTACCGAAAAAATCCGTCTGTTTACTCTTGTCCGCTCTCTAAGTCGAACATTTCTCATCCGATCTTCACCAAACTTGAACAAAATGTGTTTGGCCATAAGACCTTACCCAAGTTTGATAACTAGCCAGATCCGCCCAGGCACTTTTGATTTATGGCCCTTGAATTACTGATTGGATCCACTCATCCAGACCATCTAATTGGATCCACTCATCTGAAACATCTAGAGAAACTAACATTTTTCATAGGGGCAGTTGTGGGAGACGTGCGCTTTTCTCAAAAGCATCTCTAGTTTAGAAGGTGTTTTGCTATGATTATGTTTACAGCTGGTTTCCAGTGGATAGATAGATCTCCAGTACAGTACACTAATTGGAGAAAAGGGGAACCATCAACTCGGGGTTGGTCAGGAAACTTAGAGAATTGTGCTGAAGTATTTTTGTCTGATGGAAAATGGAATGACGAGGACTGTAACAGTAAACGACTGTTTGTCTGCGAAAAATCACCAGGTAAAACTTCCCTGTTTGTATTAAAAGAAGCATTGAATTGACAATGTAAGTCATTACAAGAGTAAGTTTAATATTAATTGTCAAAATAGAAAAAGTGGAAAGTCACAGATCATTCAACACGACATAAACGAAAATGTTGCAGGCTCCTCGTGAGCCTGTTCATGGACAGTAGTGGAAATGCAACCATCCACACCCTCTGGACCCAAAGAAGATATTGTGATAACTGTTGCATTTTAATGGGAATTTGTATATATTTATAAAATTGGTAACCACAGGTATAAAATTGGTAACCACAGGTATGGTTATCTTCATGCAAGGAAGCCATCCATCTGGCTTACGGAAGGTCGGTGGTTCTACCCAGGTGCCAGCTTATGATGAAATAATGCACGGAGGGGCACCTGGGGTCTTCCTCCATCAAAGCTGGAAAATCACCAATGACCTATAATTGTGTTGGTAAGTGTGAGATTGAAAAAAAAATATTGCAAAGTATACAACACAAATAATCAAAACCAAAAACTCAGACCAACCTTACTAGATTTATGAAAATATCTAAATGCATTGATTTACAAATGCAGGAAGTTTTGTAATTCCTGTCTCTTTACTTGTCATTTGCATATCATAACTTGGAAAGATCCAACATATATTAGATAAAATTAAGATATTTAGCTCTCATATGCATTGTATTGTGTTTCAACAAGATTTTTATATATGATGAACTGTTTCATCTTTCATTCATAGTTTCAGATATTGCCATTTACTGAAATGTTAATTAAGCTAGTACTTAAAGATCATATGAAACACGTAATGCTGAGTTTCAGGTTAACCTTGTAGTTATAAAAGCAAGGTAGGAGACCAGACCCAATAGGTAGCATTGCTATTAGTCAGTTTCAAGACTAAAAAACAGTAAGATGCGGGAGGTTTGAAACTGGTCTTACGAACATGTTTTTATTAGTCCCCTACTGGTTGAAAACCAGTTTCAGGGACTATAGTAATGCACTTTTCCGTCCGTCATTCCGTCCGTCCGTCCACAATTTCATGTCCGGTCCATAACTCAGTCATCCATGAAGGGACTTAATATTACATGGCACAAATGTTTCCCATGATGAGACGATGTGTCGTGCACAAAACCTGGACCCCTAGCTCAAAGGTCAAGGTCACAATGGAGGTCAAAGGTCAACAGTGTTTTTAGCTCACCTGAGCACGAAGTGCTCAAAGGTGAGCTTTTGTGATCGCCCTGTGTCTGTCATCCGTCGTCAACAATTTGACTGTTAACACTCTAGAGGTCACAATTTTGGCCCAATCTTAATGAAACTTGGTCAGAATGTGACCCTCAATAAAATATTGGACGAGTTTGATATTGGGTCATCTGGGGTCAAAAACAGGGTCACCAGGTCAAATCAAAGGAAAAGCTTGTTAACACTAGAGGTCACAATTTTGGCCCAATCTTTATGAAACTTTGTCAGAATGTTACTCTTAATAAAATCTTTGAGGAGTTTGATATTGGGTCATCTGGGGTCAAAAACTAGGTCACCAGGTCAAATCAAAGGAAAAGCTTTTTTACACTCTAGAGGTCACAATTTTGGCCCAATCTTAATGAAACTTGGTCAGAATGTTACTCTCAGTAAAATCTTGGACGAGTTTGATATTGGGTCATCTGGGGTCAAAAACTAGGTCACCAGGTCAAATCAAAGGAAAAGCTTGTTAACACTCTAGAGGTCACAATTTTGGCCCAATCTTAATGAAACTTAGTCAGAATGTTATCCTCAGTAAAATCTTGGACGAGTTCGATATTGGGTCATCTGGGGTCAAAAACTAGCTCATCAGATCAAATCAAAGGAAAGGCTTGTTAACACTCTAGAGGTCACAATTTTGACCCAATCTTAATGAAACTTAGTCAGAATGTTACTCTCAATAAAATCTTGGACGAGTTTGATATTGGGTCATCTGGGGTCAAAAACTAGGTCACCAGGTCAAATCAAAGGAAAAGCTTGTTAACACTCTAGAGGTCACAATTTTGGCCCAATCTTAATGAATTTGGTCAGAATGTTATCCTCAATAAAATCTTGGACAAGTTCAATATCACCAGGTCAAATCAAAGGAAAAGCTTTTAACACTGTAGAGGCCATATTTATGACAGTATCTTCATGAATCTTGGTCAGAATGTTAATCTTCATGGTCTCAAGGTCCAGTTTGAATCTGGGTCATAAAGGATCAAAAACTAGGTCACTAGGTCAAATCAAAGAAAAAGCTTGTTAACACTCTAGAGGCCACATATATGACTGTATCTTCATGAAACATGGTCAGAATGTTAATCTTGATGATCTTTAGGTCAATTTCAAATCTGGGTCATGTGGGGTCAAAAACTAGGTCACCGGGTCAAATCAAAGGAAAAGCTAGTTAACACTTTAGAGGCTACATTTATGACCATATCTTAATGAAACTTGGTCAGAATGATAATCTTGATGATCTTTTGGTCAATAGGTCAGGCCCTCTTGTTTTTCCTGTCTGGTCCATAACTCTATCATCCATCAAGGAATTACAATATTACTTGGCATAAATGTTCCCCTCAATGAAGTGACATGTCGTGCGCAACACTCAGAACCCTATCTTAAAGGTCAAGATCACACTTGGAGATCAAAGGTCAATAGGATTTTTTTCCTGTCCTGTCTATAACTTTGTCATGCAAAACAGGGTCAGTTGACACAAATATTACCTTGGATGAGACAACGTGTCATGCGCAAAACCCGGGCCCTTAGCTGAAAGGTCAAGGTCACACTTGGAAGTCGAAGGCCAAAAGGGCTTTTTTCCTGTCCAGTCTGTAACTCAATAAACCTTAAAGGGATTTTAATATTACTCGGCACAAATATTCACCACCATGAGACTGAGTGTCGTGCGCAAGAACCAGGTCCCAAGGTCTAAGGCCAAGGTCACACTTAGAGGCCAGAATGACTTTGTCTGGAGCAATTCTTCTTCATGCATGGAGGGATTTTGATGTAACTTGGCACAAATGTTCACCACCATGAGACAGATTGTCATGTGCTAGAACCAGGTCCCTAGGTCTAAGGTCAGTGTCACACTTAGAGGTCAAAGGTCAAATTCAAGAATGACTTTGTCTGGAGCATTTCTTCTTCATGCATGGAGGGATTATGATGTTACTTGGCACAAATGTTCACCACCATGAGGCACCCTTGTTTTTAGAATTACTTCCCTTTGTTTTTACTATAAATAGCTTTGGCTGTAGGGAAAAATTGAGACCACATTTCTGTGGTACAACATGCATGTTACGTCCAATTTTTAGGTGTATTTTGACTTATCTCCACCTGGTAAAGAGTTTTGTGTGGACTTATATTGTATAGATTTTTTTTCTTTTTTTTTTAGGATTAACTTCCTTTTGTTGTTACTATAAATAACAATAGAGAAAATAAGGTGCCTTCCAGTAGGGGACTTTGTATTGCATGGCAATACTTCATTCGCTTGTTGCCCCATGTGGTTCTGGGACGATCTGTATATGAAAAAAATTGGAACCACTGCCTTTCCCTTGCATGATCGTAACAGGCGACTAATAGGGTCTTAACACTTGGTTTTGCAGTAACTCTGTGATTCCAGCAGGTATGCAAATTTTTATTCCATACCTCATGTTTTTATTTCGATGTAAATGAGATGTGGAACCAAAATTTGCAGTCCTGTTTGGCGCCATATAACCTGTACTGTGTTGGTGCGCCGTAAAACCCAAATAAATAAATTTATTAAAATCATTCTTTTTCAGCTGTTGATATCAGCAAGATTCAGATTGGTACAGGAGGAGCACCCATCAATGTTCCCACTCCAATACCTTTCACCCGCCCTTCCATATTGCCAATACAGAGAACCCCTTCACCACCAACAAACAGCATATCACAGAAAACCCCACCAACAGACAAACCGCAAATAACACAGAAATCCCAGCCAACAGCAATTATACCTCATGTAACAGTGACAGAGAAAACATTAGTTGTGGTGTCTGATAATGCAAAACCAGTGACAGGAGCTCTGCCATCTATCTCTATAAGACCATACACTGGAGGAAGCACTCAGAATCCATTGCAGCAATCTGCTGATCAAGGTAATTATCTTTTAAGTTCTGTATAATTGATAAATATGACAGAAGCTCTGTCCCCAGATCTGCAGAGAAAACAACTGCAGTCTGATGACACAGGTAATCATGCTTTGTGTTGTGTATAATTGATAAGAACAGAACAGAACAACTGCCATCTAACTATATATGAGCCGTGCCATGAGAAAACCAACATAGTGTCTTTGTGACCAGCATGGATCCAGACCATCTGCGCAGTCTGGTCAGGATCCATGCTGTTCGCTTTCAAAGCGTATTGCAATTATAAAAACCGTTAGCGAACAGCATGGATCCTAACCAGACTGCGCGGATGCGCAGGCTGGTCTGGATCCATGCTGGTCACAAACCCACTGTGTTGGTTTTCTCATGACGTGGCTCATATATATATTTATATAAATGTTCTCAATCTGCTGATAAAGGTAAACCAGTGACAGTTTATTTATATTAACAGTACTATGCATCAGGTTTAATACAGAAATACTTTATACAGGTATTGCTAGTCATGCAATTTCTTTGAGTATTTAATACTGATACCTCTATAAATAGCATGGTTGCACAGGTCAATATAGCTGAAATGTTAAAGGTTATCAGTTTACTTGAATTTTCCTTGTCTAAATTATTTTAAAGGATAAACTTTTAGTGCCCCTCAATGTGGGGGTAGGGGCACTTAGATTTATCCTTGTCCACACATCTGTTGATCATCTGCCAGTCTGAATTTATGTTGTGCCTATCTCGAAATAATGTTTGACCTAGCTTCATGAAACCTCCTGTTATTCAAAACGTGAGGTTGTGCATCGCGGATTTTCTTTTAGATTTTACTCAGTAAGACCAGGGTTTTGGTCCACGACAGTCAGAAAAAAATGCACATTCTAACACATGATCCGATTCATTTTCCTATTAAACAAAGAAGGAAGAAAACAGTGAATTATTATACAACAAATCACTGTTCTGACGTCACAATTATTAAGTCATGGCGTCAAACGGCATAGCGGCGTGCAGGAAAAGAAATTGATTGAAAACGGGCAAATTTTTAATGAATGTCATCAAGGATATACTTAAAAATCCTTGGTAACATGTTAGAATTGAAATAATATATCTCATTTAGTGATTTGCTCTTGAATAAATCATTGTTTGTCGTTCAGATGCGTATTATTATATCACTCGGGCAGCGCCCTTGTGATATAATTCCTTCGCATCTGAACTTCAAACAAAGATTTATTCAATGACAAATCTCTGGATGAGATATATTATTTCTTAGATAGTTTGTGTCACATATATCTAAAAAGTATATAACACAGAGTCATGAAACATTATATTAAGATTGTTGTTCTTCATGTGAAGATATATACCTGGGGTTTTGTTTTGGATATTTCTCAGCCAGACTAGATTTATGGTCATTGACCTAGTCAAAAATGTGCATTTAGGGCCTAAAAGTTAGTTTGGCATTTATCTCGAAAAGTAAATTTTGTCCAGGAGTCATGAAACCTTTTACAATTATCAATGAGCATGTAAAATTGTGGTATTGTTTAGGATTTACTCAGCCAGACCAGAGTTATAGCCCTTGATTTTAGTCAAAAATTTATATTTTGTTCCTATGTTTTAAAGCATACATACCCCCCATCCCCCACCCTCGGATAGTTATGTGTTATTTCCGTAAGGAAAACTGCTAATATATATATTTGTTGTAGAATCTACATCTACAAAAGGTCTAGGTATGTCTTCTGGAGCACTTGCTGGAATCATCTTGGCATCTGTTGTTATCATTTTACTTGTTGTCCTGATAGCCATGTATTGGCGGCGAAACACTAGAGCAGGAAAACAGACAAACTTTGGACTTGGCAATGGAGGATTTGAGAACCAGATTTACAGATATGATTCTCAGTCAGAACAAGTTACTGAAACAAAAGGTGGTTTAAATTTACGTACAATGAGTGAATCCAGTAGCTAGATAAAATACCATACATATCGTTGCATGTGCAGTTACTTGATACTACGTGTAAAAAAAAAAAATCATTAGAAATTGACAGTAATGAAATTAAGATTTTAGGTATGCCTGAAAGTGTTTTAATTTAAACATGAAATTGTAACCTGCTTTAGTAATTTATGTCTGAAGTTTTTTCTTCCTGGTTCATTTGAATTCATCTGTAAACATTGCACTCACATGACTACAGCTTCTTGCAATGCATAAGATTAAATGGCTCATAAAACATATTTTAAAAATATAACTGACATCATATATACATTGCAATGAATTTAAGGCAATGAACATGCTAGTGCAAGGAATATAGTGCAATGAATATACTAGTACAAGGAATATAGTGCAATAAATACAGTGCAATGAATATAGTGCATTGAATATACTAGTAAAAAATATAGTGCAATAATATACTAGTGCATTGAATGTAATGCAGTGGATATAGTGAAAATGAAAAGATATTGATGGGACAATGAAAAATTGTGCTGTTGTGATTGAAAGACAAACTTAATTCTGTATGGGGAATAATGTACAGTAAATAAGTAAATATGTTAATAATAACAAAGTCTTTCTTATTGTAAATGTCCAAAGTTTTCTTTTTTATGCCTCCCTATTATTTGTCAAGGCTGGAAATAATATGGGTCCAAAGGTTGGTCATATGAAGGATACAGGACCTTTATGACTTTAATGTTTTTATACGCCGGAAGGGACGTATTATGTTATGGTCCCGGTGTCCGTCCGTAAGCAATTTCGTGTCCGCTCTGTAACTCTTGAACCCCTTGAAGGATTTCAAAGAAACTTGACACAATTTATTTATTATTGGCCGTAGGGAAAAACCGAGATTTCTTTACTGTGGTACAACATGGATAGTACATCAAATTTTTAGATGTATTTTGACAACTTTACCTGGTAAGAATTTTTTGTGGACTTAGAACTTTTTTTTGGAATTTCTTCTTTTTAGCTCACCTAAGCACGAAGTGCTCAAAGGTTAGCTTTTGTGATCGCCCTGTGTCCGTCATCAGTCATCCGTCCTTCCGTTCATCCGTTGTCAGTTGTCCGTTGTCAACAATTTGACTGTTAACACTCCAGAGGTCACAGTTTTAGCCCAATCTTTATGAAACTTGGTCAGCATGTTACTCTTAATAAAATCTTGGATGATTTCAATATCGGGTCATCTGGGGTGAAAAACTAGGTCACCAGGTCAGATCAAAGGAAAAGCTTGTTAACACTCTAGAGGTCACAATTTTGGCCCAATCATAATGAAACTTGGTCAGAATGTTGCCCTCAGTAAAATCTTGGACGAGTTTGATATTGGGTCATCTGGGGTCAAAAACTAGGTCACCAGGTCAAATCAATGGAAAAGCTCGTTAACACTCTAGAGGTCACTGTTTTGGCCCAATCTTAATGAAACTTAGTCAGAATGTTACTCTCAATTAAATCTTGGACGAATTTGATATTGGGTCATCTGGGGTCAAAAACTAAGACACAAGGTCAAATCAAAGGAAAAGCTTGTTAACACTCTAGAGGTCACAGTTTTGGCCCAATCTTAATGAAACTTAGTCGGAATGTTACCCTCAATAAAATCTTGGATGAGTTTGATATTTGGTCATCTGGGATCAAAAACTAGGTCACCAGGTCAGATCAAAGGAAAAGCTTGTCAACACTGTAGAGGCTACATTTATGACTGTATCTTCATGAAATTTGGTCAGAATGTTAATCTTGATGATCTAAAGGTCCAATTTCAACCTGGGACATGTAGGATCAAAAAACTAGGTCACCAGGTCAAATCTAACGAAAAGCTAGTTAACACTGTAGAGGCCACATTTATGACCATATCTTAATGAAACTTGGTCAAAATGTTATCTTGATGATCTATAGGTCAAGTTCAGATCTGGGTCAGGTGGGGTCAAAATCTAGGTCACTAGGTGAAATCAAAGGAAAAGCTTGTTAACACTCTAGAGGCCACATTTATGACTGTATCTTCATGAAACTTAGTCAGAATGATAATCTTGATGATCTTTAGGTCAAGTATGAATCTGGGTCAAAAACTAGGTCACCGGGTCAAATCGGAGGAAAAGCTAGTTAACACTTTAGAGACCACATTTAGGACCATATCTTAATGAAACCTGGTCAGAATGTTAATCTTGATGATCTTTAGGTCAATAGGTCAGGTGAGCGATACTGGGTCTTCAAGGCCCTCTTGTTTGTTGTTCCTGTCCTTCGGGCTTCAACAGTCAAGTTCTTTAAATTTTGCTCCCATCCCCTTAGGGCGTATATTGCCCCGCTTGGCGGTGCTCTTGTTTTAGATATCTTTGAACAAGTTATCACTATAAATTATATAGACAAATTAAGGTTTGTATTTTTCCATTTGCAAAATTCTGGCCAGAATGATACTTTTTTTTTGTGAAATGCTTAGTTTTTCAAATTTTACATATGTTAAATCTTGATGCTAACTTCGACGTCCTTAGAATTTAATAAAAATCAACCAGTACTCAAATTAAAATTTCAAACTGACATTTTCTTTCTATAATGTCTGAATTTGATTAAGAAAATGCTTTTTAAAAACTATTTAAATTAGGTTCAAAACTAATTAAGATCTTTTTTGTAAGTTTTATAGGTCCTACTATCCCCTGTAATGTTTTTTAAGAATGATGATATATAGCATAATGGTATATTATCTCATATGTCAAGGGAATTCAAGGTAAATAGGTGGATCAAACATGAGAAAAAGTTTTGACATTAATAGGGTTTGTGTAATTTTAGCAAAGAAAAGTTGTTTATTTTTAGCTCATATGATTTTTTGAAAAAAAATGATGAGTTATTGTCATCACTTGAGCGGTTGTCGGCGTCGGCGTCGGTGTCGGCGTCGGCGTCGGCGTCTGCGTCGGCGTTGCCTGGTTAAGTTTTATGTTTAGGTCAGCTTTTCTCCTAAACTATCAAAGCTATTGCTTTGAAACTTGGAATACTTGTTCACCATCATAAGCTGACCCTGTATAGCAAGAAACATAACTCCATCTTGCTTTTTGCAAGATTTATGGCCCCTTTTGTACTTAGAATATATCAGATTTCCTGGTTAAGTTTTATGTTTAGGTCAACTTTTCTCCCAAACTGTCAAAGCTATTGCTTTGAAACTTGGAATACTTGTTAACCATCATAAGCTGACCCTGTACAGCAAGAAACATAACTCCATCTTGCTTTTTGCAAGATTTATTGCCCCTTTTGGACTTAGAAAATCAGTTTTCTTGGTTAAGTTTTATGTTTAAGTCAGCTTTTATCCTAAACTATCAAAGCTATTGCTTTAAAACTTGCAACACTTGTTCACCATCATAAGTTGACCCTGTACAGCAAGAAACATAACTCCATCCTGCTTTTTGCAAGATTTATGGCCCCTTTTGGACTTTGAAAATATCAGATTTCTTGGTTAAGTTTTATGTTTAGGTCAACTTTTTCTCTTAAACTATCAAAGCTATTGCTTTGAAACTTGCAACACTTGTTCACCATCATAAGCTGACCCTGTACAGCAAGCAGCGTAACTCCATCCTGATTTTTGCAATAATTATTGCCCCTTTTGGACTTAGAAAATCATTTTCTTGGTTGAGTATTATGTTTAAGTCAACTTTTCTCATAAACTATCAAAGCTATTGCTTTAAAACTTGCAACAGTTTTTCACCATCATAAGTGGACACTGTACATCAAGAAACATAACTCTATCCTGCTTTTTGCAAGAATGATGGCCCTTTTTAGACTTAGAAAATCATGGGTAGGACAATATTTCTATTACACAAAAAAAATCAGATGAGCGTCAACACCCGCAAGGCGGTGCTCTTGTTAGTCTGTATTATTGGGCGATACAGTCATGTGAAAAAGTTACAGTATTATGAAAAGCTACATGTAAACATTTTGTTTATGTATGTATCTTAATGAAAATGTTGTAAATTACACAGATTGTTATTGTAGTTATATGTCTCCCTCTCCCAAAACCAACACCACCACTAGTGGAGACATATTGTTTTTGCCCCACCTGTCCATAACACAACATTTTTGATGAATAACTGAAGAACCATTTGACCTAAATCTCCAAACTTCTTAGGGTGATAGGGCCTACGGAGTAGATGACCACTTTGTTTTTGGGGTCACTAGATCAAAAGTCAAGGTCACAGGGACCTGAACATGGAAAACCATTTCCTATCAATAACTTGAGAACTATTTGACCCAGAATGTTGAAACTTCATGGGATGACTGGACATACAGATAATATGACCCCTATAGATTTTTGAGCCATATTTTACAGGTAAAGGTCACAGAGGCCTGGCCACGAGTTCACAAAATGTTTTTCGGTCTCAGCTGAGTATGAGTTTGAAATTTTAATATCAATTTTACTAAAACTTCAAGGTTAAATTCTAACTGAGACTGGCCATCATTACTGAAAAATCGTTTGAAAATCGTTATTAACTTAAAATTTAGTTTTGATCATGCTATTTAGATATAAATGACAAAAAAGTTTCATTATCAAACTCAGCTGAGACTGAAAATGTTTTGTGAACACTGGACCAGAACATAAAAAATTGTTTCTGATCCATAACTTGAGAACCACTTGACCCAGAACGTTGAAATTTCATTTGATAATTAGGTTATCCCTTTTGCATTTCAGTCACTTGTAACAGATGAAACTGTGTTTTGATGAAACTAAGTCAAGTTAGAATATGGGTCATCTTGGGCCAAAACCTTGGTAACCCAGTCAAGTCAAAGAAAGACATTGTGTATGCAATGGGGGCTGCATTTTTCATTGGATCTTAATGTAATTTGATCAGAAAGTTTGTCTTGATGAAATCTAGTTCATGTATGATTATAGATTATCTGGGGTAAAAAACTAGGGGACCCGGTCAAATCAAAGTTAAACTTTGTGAACGCAATAGTGGCTGTATTTTCACTGGATCTTCATGAAGTTTGACGAGAATGTGTGTCTTGCTGAAATCTAGGTTAAGTTTGAATATGGGTTATCTGGGATCATAAACAAGGTCACCTGGTCGTATCAAAGAAAAATACTGTGTATGCAACAGGGCCTGCATTTTTTCTCTGAATATTGGTGGAATTTGATCAGAATGTTTGTTTTGATAAAATCTAGGTTATTTTTTTAATATGGGTCATCTAGGGTCAAAAACTAGGTAACCCGGTCAAAGAAACAAAAACTGTGTGTGTGCAATAGGGGCTGAATTTTTCACTGGATATTTGTGTCATTTGATCAGAATGATCTTCTGGATGAAATCTAAGTCAAGTTTGAATATGGGTCCTCTGGGGTCAAACACTAGGTCACTGTCGAATCAAAGAAAAACTGTGTGTGCAATAGGGGCTGCATTTTCTAGATCTTCATGAAATTTGATCAGAATGTTTGTCTCCAGGAAATCTCGGATGAACTTTATCTAGTCACATGGGATAAAAACTAGGTCACCATGTCAAATCAAAGAAAAGGCTTGTTTACACTTGTTTATTCAATCTTCAAAAAACCTTATTCAGAATATTTGATATCACAAAGCCTTGGAGTATTTTTAATCTGGGTCATGTGGGGTCAAAAACTAGGTCAAATCAAAGGAAAAGCTTGATGTCACTTTCTTGCTCTAATCTTCACGAAACTTTGTCAGAATGTTTTCCATTATATAACCTTAGACGAGTTCTAATCTGCGTCATGTGAAGGCGGAAACAAGGTCATTAGGTCAGATCAAGGAAAATGCTTGTTTACTCTCAAAAGGCCACATTTTTGGTACAATTTAATGAAAAATGGTCGGAATATGTCTTCGAGGAATTTCAGATGGGTTAAAAATTAGGTCAAGTCGGGTCAAAATCTAGTTCACCAGGCCAAATAGAAGAAAAATATTGTTTAAACTCTAGAGGCTGCATTTTTGGTCCAATCTTCATGACACTTGGTGAAAATGTTTATCTCCTTGAAAACTCGGGCTAGTTTGAAACTGGGTCATGTGGTGTCAAAACCTGGTCACTAGGTCAAATATGATTACACTGTTATGGTTTGTTACTCATGTGAGCGGCCTAGGGCCATCATGGCCCTCTTGTTTTAATTTATGTATTGATGTTTTATGGTGTGTATATTGCATAAACAGACTTCATTTAAAGATTATTTTCAAACCATGTATAGTGGGGGAAGACTCCTTGTGCACATTGGGGCAGGGACATTATTTCAGGTACATGCAATGAATCGTGAAGTTTCAATGTCTGTTTGCCGAAATGCCCAAGCAATACTGTTACAAACATTTCCTGTAGAAGCAAAGAGTAAACCAAGCGAAGAAACAGTAAATTCATTTTTATGAGATGTTTTTATAATTTATAATGAAATGTGCAAGACCTCCCCCAACCCCACCCAGCGAATTTTGTTGCACAAGTAACAGATCAAATTTGATTGGAAGTGATGAAATGCGCCCTGGCACATGCTTAGGCAAAACTCATGCCAGAAGACGAGAGAGCGCCGTGTGCAATGCTTCTTGTTCCGTTACAGTTGCGCTCAGTGGTAGTTTAATTATTTTTAAATAGTGATACAGTGTATACTTATTGCATAGATATTTCACATTTGACGTTTTTTCGCATTTGACCATATCTTCTTTTTTTTAGCTCACCTGTGAGCCTTTGTGATCGTCCGTCGTCCGTTCACAATTTCTTGTGAACACGATAGAGACCACAGTTTGCAATCAACTTTAATCAAACTTGCACGCAACTTGTATTTGCATAGTATCTTGGTTCCTTGGAAAACTGGCGAGATCCCATCATGGGTTCAAGAGTTATGGCCCCTTAAAAAGCCAAAATTTGCTTTGTTTTGGCTTGTGAACACGATAGATACAACATTTTGCAATCAACTTCAATCAAACTTGCACACAACTTGTATTGGCATAATATCTCAGTTCGAAAACCGGCCAGATCTTATCATGGATTCCAGAGTTATAGCCCCTTTAAGGTCCAAAATTTGCTATTTTGGCTTTTGCAGCCATATAGAGACTTCATTTATGGTTTGATTTGATACAAACTTGCAAAATATCTTCAACAACAATAAATCTTGGATTCCATAATGAATCTGTGAGATTCAATCATAAGTTCTGGAGTTATTTCATATCTGATTACCTCCCCTGATTTTAATCAAAACGGATTTATATCAGTTAGTACTTATAGGACTTGAAGGATTTGAAATTTCATTATTATCTTTAGTTGGACTGAGACAATCAGTGGCTCCCACTGTCCATATATCTTGAGTGACCAAAAAGTCCATCAATAGAAATATTTTGTGGCTGTTCAATTCAAAATTAAGCTCAAGTACCCCAATTAAGATTAAGGTTATTGCTATTAAAAGAATTTATGTTGCTAAGGTAAAGGTTAGTAAATAATGCAGGTTTACACTGAATGAAATGCTGTTTTCCTATGGTCATTATGTGGCTGTCAGTCCAAATATACTGAGGCTAGCCACATAATGATCTTTAAGGACACTTTGGACATCTAACTAGATGAAAGAGGCTAAATTCTTAATGTGCAAGGGTTACCCCCCCCCCCCTTAGCTTTTTTATACAGTTTGTATATGGCTCTACTGTGGCTAGCCACCTAAGAGAGTTTAGCCACATTATACCCCAAAATACAAAATCATAGCCACATTAGTATCTTTTTGTAAACACGTTCTTCACCAAACTTGGTGACAATGTTTGTTGGCATGATATTTCGGCCAAGTTCGATAAACGTCAAATCGCCACAGACACTCTTTGTTTATTGCCCTTGAATTACTCGAAAAAACTTAGAATTTAGCCTTGTCCACTAAGTCAAACAATTTTCATCTGATCATCGTCAAACTTGGTGACAATGTTTGTAGGCGTAATATCTCGACCAAGTTCGATACCCAGCCAAATTGCCCCAGACACTCTTGGATTATGGCCCTTCAGTTACTTGAAATATGCAAATTAAGCTTTGTCGACTCTCTAAGTCGAACAGTTTTCATCCGATCTTCACAAAACTTGCAGACAATGTTAGGGGCACAATATCTCCACCAAATTCGATTACCAGCCAAATTGCCCCAGACACTCTTGGATTATGGCCCAATTGAATTAGGCGAATTTCGATGACGGGCGTATTCTATGACAGTCTGCCACTCTTGTTTGTATTAATTTTATCTTTTTATAGATATAAAACAACAATATCGAAACTTTCTGTTTTATTAAAAAAAAGCACAAAAATAGACGTATATAAACAAAGAAAGGCGTGTGTCGCTTGCGGCATGTAAGAGTGATAAACCAATACGTTCAAATGATTATGGGAAGACGAGATCGACTGAAATCAGTTGAAAAGCTGATACCAGCCAGCCCTCAGCAAAAAGTAAAAAGATACACAGGTAAACAAAAGAAACAAAGCATAAACACATAACAAAAAAACAACTTCCTAGTCTAAAAATGATATACAAATATGTTGGGTTATCAAAGTTACAGACGTATGCATAATAAGTTTACCCAAATGGTAAAGATGAGTCAACCTAGACTCGTGTCAGAGCAGAGCTTAAACGATTAAAGTGAACCATCAGTATTGTGAATGCCTCCATCCCATTTGGCGATTTGGCGAATAAAGAAAACGTGTTTTTTTGTTGTTGTTTTTTTTTGTCAACCAGACTTGTCATTTGCAAACCCAGGAAAGTCTGTACGGAAAGTTGAGACATCTAACATTTCTCCTTAAGGACGAAATGCTGAAGTAAGCAAAGCAAGAAACCCAGTCTGGGTTATAAACCCTTGGTTATCTTCTTCTTGTCGTTCGCGACTACACTGTCAGACCAGTAGCCTCGATGAAACTTTTGGTTTGCCGCAGATCCTCAATGCCTCCATACAGTTTCTGGTGGATTGAGGTATCTATCTGCCAAGTCGCAGCTCGCTCATGATCATGCCTTTTACATCTCTGAAGTATATGCACCGCAGTCTGATCTTCTTCACCACATGGACAAGTTGGCTATGATGCCAGTCTGTATTTCTTGTACATGTGAGCATTGAGCTTGTTGTCCCCTGAGCGGAGCCTGACCATCATCACTTGTTCAAACCGATCAAGGAGATAAAAAGCATCTTCCTCCATCCATGGTCTCGTTAATGCCTTGATGATGGTGACTTTCTCCTTTTAACTCGCAGGTTCTGTTGGTTGTTCTGACTGAGCTCCTAGCTTAGCCAGTTTGTCTGCCTCCTCATTGCCTGCAATTCCACAATGGGACGGAATCCACTGAAGTGCTACTTTGCAGGTTATACTCAGCCTCTGCATTCTCCTGGCTAGCTGCGGAGCTTTATTGTTGATCAGAGCTTCCATGACAGACAGTGCATCTGTGAGAAAGACGACTGAGGAGCTTTCTTCTGCCGAGTCATCAACCATTGAAACTGCCTTCATGAGTGCTTCAGTCTCTGCCTTGTAATTGCTGCAGTGTTTTCCTGTGGCTGCATGTAGTGTTTCTCTCTTGCCCGATGGGTATTGAATGAAAACTCCTGCTCCTCCATCTTTGACGGCGCATGTGGCTGATCCGTCTGTATAGACATGAGTCCATGATTCCGGAGGATAGCCTTCATTGATCATAGCAAGTGTGAGGCTCTTCCGAATGCCTTCATCCTCTTGCTTCCCGCGGTCAAGACTAAGAACAGCAAGTCTCACAGTCACTGAGGACAGATCATTCGCTAATGGGTTTATAATGTCTTCACTACCTAGGGGAGTCGTTGGTATGCTCAGCTCAGTTTTGAACTCTCGGTTGAGTTTCTTTGCCTCATGTACGAAGCTACTACGTTTGAGCCGATTCTTTGTGTAGCTATCTAGCTTGGCTTTCATGGGATGGTCTTGAAAAGACCTGAACTTCTCTGCTTGAAGCAGAACCTTTGCATGTCTTCTGTCTTGTAACGGCTGTGTGTCCGTTAGCTTCTCCATGAAGGAGACTGGTGTAGACTTTGTAGCACCTGTCATGATCCGCAATGCTTGGTTCTGAACCTTGTCTAAAGCCTGTTGGTTAGTTTTTGCAGTAGTGGACCAGGCAGTTGAGCTATACTCTAAATGGGGTCTCACTGTTCCCTGATATAATGTCTTGAGTATTTGATAAGACTCCGCCTTGTGGGACACTATGACGCAACAGGAACTTCCTACTGCTGGCATGTTCTAAACTGACTCATGCTCTCCTGTTGTGGAGGTATGACTTAATCCACCTCAGCATGTGACCTCCTACTCCAGTCCTCATCAGCTTGACGAGGAGTCCATCAGTCCAGACTTTGTCAAACGCCCTCTGCAGATCAATCAATGCTGTAAGCACGACTCCCTGCTCTTGGAAGGCGTTCTCTATCTCTTGCGATAGATAAGTGGTCTGGTCCTCAGATGAGCGGAATTGTCTGAAGCCAGCTTGTTGCGCTGCGAATAGGTTGTTAGTCTCCATGTAGCACTTCAGGCGTGCATTCACAATCCTCTCCATGGTCTTTCCAACACAGCTGGTTAGGCTGATTGGGCGATAGCTTGCAGCCTTCTTTGGATCCTTCCCTTTCTTGTTGATGGGGATCATGACTGCCTCTTTCCATATCTGTGGAAGCAGTCCTTGTGTCCAGCTGTAGTTGTAAATTTCCAGGAGTTTGCAAATTGCTTCAGTGCCTAGTTGGGTCAGCATTTCATTTGTGACTCCATCTGGTCCAGGAGACTTCTTTGTGTTCAACTGCCTAAGAGCTGTCTGTAGCTCATGCAGTTTAAGACTCTGCTTCATGCATTCTGGTGTCACTTGGCTTGTCTGCCTTTCCCTTTTTCTCTTCGGGCTTCCCTTTTCCGTTCCCTGTTGATGGGGATGTTGGAAACATCTTTGTAGTTAGAGGCAAAAATGTTTGCCGCTTGTTTACCCATCAACAGTTCCCATTCTCTTCCAAAGTTACTGAGCCTCTTCCTGTTTCTTCATCGTTCAACTGTCTCGTCAGTCTCCACAGCTTTTGGCCATCTCGCTCTAGGTTGAGCGAGGCTGTTATTGTTTCTCCAGCTCTTACTCTGTGCTTACCGTTTGTGCCTGAGGAATTTGGCCTTGGCTTGTTGTAGAGAGAGGTAACTCTCTTGCGAGGGATTGTTTTCTGCTTCCTCCCTGGCTTCTGATAACTTTGCCTGTAGATTCTCTAACTCATCACACCAGTAGGGCTTATAGTCCTTTCTTGCTGCCCATGGAATGGCGTTGAAGTCTTTGACAACCCGGTTGATGTCTCTACCTTCCACTCTGATGTCTTTACAGAGCTCATCACTCAGACTTTGGTAAAAGGTCCATCTGGCCTTCTTGTAGTTCCATCTTGGGATGTTAGGTGAAGTAGAGGCTGTACGGTTCATAGTAAGTTGGACTGGGCGATGGTCGCTACCTCCTAGTTGTTCATTGACTTCCCGCTTGACATGTCCATGTATGTCATCAGTGCATAAAGCAATATCAGGGGTTGATGCTGTTCGTCAGCTTCTGGAGTAAAAAGTTGGGGGATCATCTGGCTTGTTGATGAGGTTAAGCTTGTTATCATCTTGCCAGGTCTCCACTTCCTCTCCACGTTTATCCAGGTGGTCATATCTCCAGCTTTGTGAGTGACTGTTAAAGTCTCCTACAATGATGAACCTGGTTTCATCAGTTGTAACTTTGTCAAGGGACAGAGCTTTGTCACTTGGAGAGTGTATGTTCACAAGTTTCAAATTGAACTCGTTCTTTCTGAGGCTCCGAACTTGGAACTCGGAGTCATCCATATGTGTGTTGGTCTGGACAGCGCTGATGTTGTTCCTGACCAATGTCATGATGCCTCCTTTTCGTCTGCCAATTCTGTCACAGCGAAAACACTGGTATCCTCTGACCTTGAATGATTTCTCTGGCTGTAGGTGAGTTTCCTGAATGCATCAGACATTGATGTCTTTCTCATTGAGGACATGCTCAAGTTCAGCTTATTTGTTGAAGACACCCTCCGCATTCCAATGCATCAGCCTGAAAGGTTGATGTGGATTGGTTCTTCTCCTTTGTATGTTCCTCCTTCTTCTCTTTGCATGTTGTGGATTGAAGGAGGGACCCCAGTAGTTGTGGGTGGACTCTGTCGAGGCTCAGAGCCCGGCACTGAATCCCCCTGGAGGGACCTTAGAGATTCAGCACCACATTGTTGAATACCGGATGGCTGTGTAGTCATAGCGATATTGTTTGGTGCTGTGGTTCGTTAAGAGAGTGCCAATGGCCCAGCACCTCTGGTGGGCCTGCCATGCCGTATGTCTGGGGGCAGACCTCCTCCGAGTCCTCTGCAGTTCTGCCTGAGTACGTAAGGTGCTCAGTTACCGTGTGGCGCCAACTCGGAGGCACTGCAAAAGGGCTTGTCTGCAGAGAGGCTATGTACTGGCAGGGAAGACTTACGCACTCAGCTCCTTTTTCACCAGAAGGCTAGCCAGCGGTGGAGGCTGAAAGCGGAAGGTGACAAGCACACAACACACAGCACACAGCACACCATACTTGACGCATCAGCAGACCAATGCCTTGGTTCTTAGCATTTCTTAAATTTTGATTTAGCAGGTTTTGAGCCACAAATCGGAATTTTTTTTAAAGGGGGGATCCCAGTTAGGTGTCTGCGCAAAATGTTTTTTGATTTTATTTATACTTTGTGGTAATTTACCTACATGTATTAAGTTTCATTAACAAGTGTTACTGTTACCAGTTCTGACTTACTTTTATAGATATTCACATTTAAAGTGGGTGGGGTAATCTGACATGTGACCAGCCAGGAACACAATTTCTGTTATTTTTTTAAAAATGGTTCAAACTTTTTACCCGAAACTTTCATGATAAAATAACTAAGCAATGGCCATTCACACAACATGTTGCATTTTAAATTGTACTGAAATACTTTTTTCAGCACAGAGCCACAAAGTGGTCTAATCAAATTTACTGATTTTCAATGGACGAACTTTACCAAAAAGCTAAAACATTTTTCATTAGTTGAGATATTAAGGTGTTATTTTCAGCAGATATTGTAAACTAAATAAACATAAAAATGACAGTATATCAGTATACTCTTATTAATATTGGAAGAGTGGTACACTCTCAAACTGGGTAAAAGTGGGTGGGGTAAATAAATATTCGAAGCAGCACTACAAAAATTGTGCAGTTGTTACGAAATGGCCTCAGATTGTCTATTACTATCTTAATTGTGCCCCCCGCCCCATGAGTGGTGGGGGCATATAGATTTGCTCTTGTCCGTGCGTCTGTCCGTCCGTGCGTGCGTACGTGCCTCCGTCCGAAGATCGTGACGCGCCTAGCTCAAAAAGTATTTGATATAAATTGATGAAACCTTGCAAGAGTCTTTATCATGATATGGACTTGCGCACCTTCTATTTTTCGTCTGGCTCCGCCCCCTAAATTTAGAGTTACTGCCCCTGAAATAGTAAAAAATGCACATTTTCACCTTGTGACACGCCTAGCTCAAAAGTATTTGATATAAATTGATGAAATGTTGCATGAGTCTTTATAATGATATGAACTTGCACACCTTTTATTTTTCGTCTGGCTCCGCCCCCTATTTTTAGAGTTATGGCCCCTGAAATAGTAAAAATTGCAAATTTTCACCTTGTGACACGCCTAGCTCAAAAAGTACTTGATATAGATTCATGAAACCTTGCATAAGCCTTAATCATGAATAAACTTGCGCATCTCCTATTCTAATCTGGGTCCGCGCCCTATTTCAGAGTTATGGCCCCTGAAATAGTCAAAAATGCACATTTTCACCTTGTGACACGCCTAGCTCAGAAAGTATTTGATATAAATTGATGAGTGTTTATCATGATATGAACTTGCGCACCTACTATTTTTTATCTAGGTCTGCCCCCTATTTCCAGAGTTATGGCCCCTGAACTAGTAAAAAATTCACATTTTTACCTAATTATGTGCCTTAGGCAGAAGTATTCTCGGTGCCTTACTCAGAAGTATTTAAATGTATATTCATGAAATCTTGCTTGAGTATCATAATGTGACCTTTGCACATATGGCATTCTTCTTGAGAATTTTAGCATTCATTACAGAGTTATGGCCCTTGAAATAGCCAAAATAGTGGATTTTTGTTTGTGATGCTCATAGCTCAAAAAGTATATGGTATAGAATAATGAATCCTTTTCATATTTTTTAGGGCTATACCCCTTTAAGACTGCAAACATTTGAATTATTTCCCCTTATTTGTGAGAAATGTACCAGTCGGGGTGGGGGTGGGGGGGGGGGGGGCTTTCCTCAAAATATACTGCCTCATGCAAAACCTTTTGTTAAATACTTTGAGCTTTCAGGGTCAGTTTGGTTTGTCTACATGTCATGTTCAAGGTCCATGCTTTTTCCATGACACACATGTATAAAGTGGGAAATTTTTTGTTAAAATTTATCAATCAATGCTGTATTTAATAAAATTTAGATAGTAATAGACAATCTGAGGCCATTTCTTAACAACTGCACAATTTTTGTAGTGTTGCTTTGAATATTTATTTACCCCACCCACTTTTTCCCAGTTTGTGAGTGTACCACTCTTCCAATATTAATCAGAGTGTACTGATATACTGTCATTTTTATGTTTATTTAGTTTACAATATCTGCTGAAAATAACACCTTAATATCTCAACTAATGAAAAATGTTTTCAGGGTTCATACGCGTCAGGGAAAAGTCAGGGAAAAATTTTTTTTTTCAAGGTCAGGGAATTGTCAGGGAATTTTACAAAATGTCAGGGAAATTTTGAAATTTGGAAAATGTCAGGAAAATGTCAGGGAATTTTCTGATCTGGTTAGGCAACAATTTGTAAAGGTTAAGGCAGTTTCTTCAAATATTTCCCTTTTCATGAAAGCTATCACACTTACAACAATTAAAGCATAATTTTAAATTATATGCATATATCTATATTCTACATATTTTTCAAATTCCATATAGAAGAACTGCAAGAGAAACTGAACACTTCCTAAATCCTTTGTATTGTTGTCTTGTTCAATGGCAGCCTGTGCTTGTAAATATGAAATATTTCAGTGCTTAATAGCTGTTTTATATAGAATCCTTATCCTATAGATTCATTGCCTTTGTTATAGAACTAGTTAATTCAATCTAACCACGTGTATTATAGCTAGTTGTTTAACCTGTACAACTCTGTTAACATTTTGTGAACATTTAGTGGTTTTTATGCTGTTGTGCTGGATATGGGGCTGATCAGCTTGCTTGTATATAATAGTAATGCAATACTGTCACTTAATTATGCAGGGCTTATTTTATGTGCGATATGTAAAACTGAACATAATATTATCTACAATACCTTAAAGACATGCTTTTGCTACCAAGGTTTTTTGCATGGTATAAATCCATATAGATGTTACTCTTTTTAAATTGGTAATCAGAATGACAATTCCATTTAATGTAATTTAGTAAAGCTATGTTCAGAAAAACAGTTCGATTTGGCTAATATGTTCAGGTGTTCCAAAAGTAATTGCTTTATTGTCTATTGGTCATAACATAAAAACATTTGTTTGTTTGAAACAGTGTATTTGATTACTTTTAATGCATGATAATTCATGTCATTTTGCTTGCCAATGTGTTTTGTATAATCACCAGCTCCATATCCAGTTGATTTGGAATAAACAAACAAAATATTAAACAATGTAAATGTTTGTCAAAAAAGGAGGTAAGGGTTGGCTGTAGGGGTGGTGGAGGCCAACATTCTATTTTTCATTTAAAATTGAACCACTAAATGTGCACATTTTAAAATAACAAAAGTCATACTAGGTGACTTGGTTTGTATCGTACCGAACCAAAAAGTCAGGGAAAAATGCTTTCATGTCAGGGAAAAGTCAGGGAAATGTCAGGGAATTTTGTCTGAAAGAATGTGTATGAACCATGGTTTTAGCTTTTTGGTAAATTTCGTCCATTGAAAATCAGTAAATTTGATTAGACCACTTTGTGGCTCTGTGCTGAAAAAAAGTATTCAGTACAATTTAAAATGCAACATGTTGTGTGAATGGCCATTGCTTAGTTATCTTATCATGAAAGTTTCAAGTAAAAAGTTTGAACCAGTTTTAAAAAAATAACAGAAATTGTGTTCCTGGCTGGTCACATGTCAGATTACCCCACCCACTTTAAATGTGAATATCTATAAAAGTAAGTCAGAACTGGTAACAGTAACACTTGTTATTGAAACTTAATACATGTAGGTATATTACGAAAAAGTATACATAAAATCAAAAAACATTTTGCGCAGACACCTAACTGGGACCCCCCCCCCACCTTTGTCTTTTAAGTGAATATTGTATGTATCTCTTGTGTGCATCAGAGCGCCAGCCCCCATGAGTTGAATGAGATCAGGTAGAATTTCCATTTGAAACTGAAACTGAATGATTTGATTAAACGCCTATTTTTACACAATTATATATTCAATGGCGTTGTACATAATAATAATGAATATTATTATAACAATCTTAATAATGACAATAATAATGATAACAGCCTTATTGTAACAAACAGTCATGACCGCACCACACCCCTTGGGATCATTTTACCTCTATTGCAAATACCAGTGCTTATAGCATCACATGGTACGCCCAGACGAGCTGCATATAGATGGTGCCATCATATACTATTTAAGAAAGAAATAATACACACTACCCTACCCATAGAGCGTTATCAACAAGAGTGTTTAATTAAACAAACTTGTGAAGTATAAATGTTGAATCGTAAAACCTTTTACAAAAAAAAGAACTATCACCTGTTGTTTTCACATGATAAACAGCTATCAAAAAATTAAAACAATGACGCGAAATCTTAGAAATACAAGGTCATAAGATTTATTTTGAATGTGTCAAGTGATTTTCTAACGGCAGTTCATTCAAAAGTTTTGGACCAATAGTACAGAAACTTCTATCATTGAATGTTTTGCACTTGTATGGAACAACATAACGACATTCAGAATTTTCAGACGATCTCAAAACTTGTCTACTCTAGGAATACTCTGTAAGCAATTCTGTTAAATACAGAGGTGCTGTGCCAGTGTGATAACTATGCATGATAGAAAGTATCTTGAACTCAATTCTTGCTTTCACCGGCAACCAAGGTAAGTGATACAATGCGTGTTTAAAACTGTCAAATTTCCTCATGTTAAGAGCAAGTTTTGCGCACATGTTTTGAATACGTTGCATCTTACACACCTCACAGTTATCTAACCATACAGTATGACATTGCAATAATCCAAATATGAAATAACTAGAGACAAAACTAAAATTTCAGTGTCTGTTTTTGTAAAGTATTTTCGGATATTCTTAATTCGTAGATGATTCAATATGGCTGTACGACATTTGCGATTTACATGATCTTTAAAGCTCAAGGTTTCGTCAAGAAATGCAGCAAGATATCTTATTGTGCTTTCACGTTTGACATCATCACACTGCGAAAAAAGAGTTAATATACGGGAGTGTACGGGATCCCGTATATTACCCATATAGGGGAAAGAAATACGGGAAAAACTAAAATAGGGGCGTGTACGGGGCTTGTATATTTAAAAGTCCGTATACAATAAAATCGGATTTCCGTATACATAAAAATACGGAATTTCTTAGTATACGATACCCCGTATATTAATTGAAATACGGGAATTCTAAAAAGGGTTATTCTGATCGTATACAACACCGTATATTCCCGTAAATGTCTGGTGTACGGGAAACATAAACCCGTATATTACGAAAATACGGGACGTATATTTCCCGTATATGTTTCATATACAACCCCGTATATTTCCCGTATTTCTGGATATACGGGATATATATATTTGTATATTTCGAAAATACAGGATTAAATTTCCCGTATATTCTTCGAAATACAACTCCGTATATTTCCCGTATATCCCGGAAAACGGGATTTAAATAATTTGCATTTTTCGAAAATACGGCACGTAAAATGTCCCGTAATCTTGGTGTACAACTCCGTATATTTCCCGTATATGCCAGAAATACGGATTTAAATAATTTGTATATTTAAAAATACGGGACTTATATTTCCCGTATATTCTTTGTAAAACAACTCCGTATATTTCCCGTATATTCGGGATATAGGGGGTATGTATGTTGTATATTTTGAAAAACAGGGATTAAATTTCCCGTATATTCTTCGTATACAACTCCGTATATTTCCCGTATATGCCGGGAAATACGGGATTTAAATAATTGTATATTTCAAAATACGGGACGTATATGTCCGTAATGCTTGGTAAAACAACTCCGTTATTTCCCGTATATGCCGGAAATACGGGTTTTAATAACTTATATATTTCAAAAATACGGGATGCAATCAATATGTGTAGTGAAAATTATATTCTCCCGGCCATTTAAAAGGGTCAAACGTTTGTATGTTTTCGAACTTGTACGTATATGTAGAATAAATGCCAAAAATTGAAGAAAGAAATGTTTAATACAAATATGACATGAACTGAAAAAAGCATTCACGGACCAAAACAGGTATAAATTTAAAATCAAACATGAATGAACCCCATCATTTCATCTAGCGCGTTCCCGTTTTATTTTAACTTTAATCAAAAAGCCGATTGAGAAAAAAAAGGATTAATCAATTCATCCTATTTATTTGTAGTGATAAATACATCCGTTGATCATCGCCATTGTAAAAATCTAATGCAAGCATAAATTAACTGTTTTATGCACATTTCCAACGCTTGTGCATAAAAATGCAAATATTTATAGAAAAAAAGAGGAACTAAACCATTTATATTTTTACTGAAAAAGTATATAAGACATGTACTGATATTTTACTTATGAAACATTCTAATATTTTACGACGAAAAATAATCGAAAATAATGTGTCTCGCGTCCAAAGATTCGAACAAAGGGCCTTTCATATGAAATAGTTACTTTTTCGTGCGCACTGTTAGCTACACGTGCGTATGTGGTAATTCTCACGTTTGCAGGTGATAACTATCACGTGCGCAAGTGACAGTACGTTATACTACCATGTGCCCGGTGATAACTAACACGTGCGCACGTGTTAGCTGTCAATGAAAAAGCGTGAAAGATCGCAATTTTTCTAAATGGATGTCTTTCATAAGGAAGTGTTATTTTATGTTAGCTTAATTTACGAAGTAAGTGTTTCTTGTTTATGAAAAAAGGCTGATATCTCGATTATTTTTCGTTGGTAAATATTTCACGTTCGAACGTGTCAGCTAACAACTGCGAACGTGATAGCTTCACATGCGAACGTGATAGCTAAGATAGTTATTACGTGCGCACGTGTTAATCAACACATTCGCACGTGGTATCTAACAAGTGCGAATTTTGTTGCTAACACGTGTGCACGTGATAAATAAAATGTTTCCTATGTCCCCTCTATTCCACTGTAGTATACACTGTGGCAGACAAATTTTTTTCTCGTGATGTAGGGTTCCTTTAGTATTGACCTAGCACATTGAATATTTCGTATATTTCCATAAATTCATTTTCAATGTCCAAACATAAATAGCGATACAAATATTACATATATAATTCTTAGTTGATATTATACTATCGCATGTGCAGGTAGCTGGGCGGCAAAGCGTTTAGCTGCCAATATCAGGGTAGTGGGTTCGAGTTTTGGCCATACCTTTTCCCCTAACTTTCCACTTATTTGTCAAACGCACCGTGATATTTATGGTCCATTTATTAAAAGTTATCAAAATCACCCGTTGTAAAAATCAATTATTTAAAATATTCTAGACAAAAAGAAAGACACATTACCAGTCACAAGCGACTAAAAAATAAATACTTTAAGAGAAAAATAAAATTTATAAATAAAACATGTAGCGATAAAAACACATACTTTTACTTTAAGCAATGATAACCGTGGAACGTGGATGGCGTGACACTGTTTGACTGTATAAAATAAAAATATTGCTTAAAATTAACGAAAACGCTCGAAAAATATGGCAAAGATTAATGAGGGTCTTTCTTTAAATCAAATAAATTATAAGCATTTAAAATTTGATTTACCCTCTCCACAAAAATAAACTGTACAATAATTTCTGCCTAACAGTTTACTGCAACATAATTGATAATAAATGTATGCATATTAACTAAATCAGATAGATAGCCCAGTACCCTAAGCCTGGTAACCCGTCTGACAATTTCTAACATTTTTCTACCTGAAAATTGACATATCAGAAACTCGATGAATGCCAATTAACACAAATTAGCGCAAATTAATTGGGTCTTTAATGCATAGATTTTAAAGGGTATCCAATCAGTTGAGAACACGCTCGTCACGCTTCGCGCGTTCATAATCCCGAAGCGATAACATCTGGCTCAAGTGACCGCACGCGATAATCTGTAATGCATATTTCAGAGGGAAAGGAAAAGTCAGGGGAAAGTACTTATTTGATTTTATGTTTTAATTTTTAATAAACTGATTTTTTTTTGTGACAACCAACCATGAATTATATTTCATTAATGGGAAACAGGGTTGCTTTTTATGCTTTAACAAATCAAAAGCGCAAAAGGCATTTTAAATTTTTGTAATTTTAATATAAAAAAAAAAATTTCAGAATAGCCGTTAAGTATTTCATTCATTCATTCATTCGATTGATCATTTCTTCACAAACTAACATTTAACTTTTAAATTTCATTCATTCTTTCATCCGATAGTCTAAAAAGGGGTTTCAGTCACCAAATGTTGAGTTGCAAGTGTTTGAAATAAAAAAATACGGCAAAAATCATTTGATGAATACCTTTGGGGGGGTTAAACGAGATTAAAGTTGAAAGGAAAATAACAACTCCAGATAAAAGTTTTATTTCGTAGAAGCTAGGTAGCCGAGGCTAGCTTTAAGAATGAATAAGGCGGCACGCACGTTCATTCATTCGATTAAAACTGGAATCTCGGAAAAGCATTAAAAAAGTTAATAATTACAATCTTTTATTTTTAGAAAATGGGTAACCGGTAATCTGACAAAATAACGCTTTTTCTAGATGGCACTTTTTGCAAAAAATTACAACATCTCTTGCCTCTGTGTAGAGAGAAAATGTTTTCTCTGCGAAAATATCAGTGTCAGTATGAAGAAATTAATACTATTACAAAATTATTTTATCTCTACAGACTTTGTAAGTCTATTAAGCGGTTGTCATGCGTATTTCTTTTTTCAAAGTATTATATAAAAAAAGGTGATAATAATAACAATTTATATTATGTAAATTTGATTATTAATCTGAAAGTTATAAGAATTTATAGTGACCTAAAATACATAAATATTATAGATCTTTTGCATTACCAATTTTTAGTAACATCTTTTAAAACCGATAAAGCGGGAGAACAATAATCCAGTTTGTCGATTTCTGTACAAAGTGTGTTTTGTAAAAACAGGGGGGGTAGGGTGAATCGATAACTAATAGCTTTGGTCATTATATTTTTTTATCTGATGCATTTACAGGGAAACGGTTTACTAACGATGTACTTGAAAGAAGTTTAAATATAATTAAAGTGAAATGCGGAAAAAGTCGAATATGTATATAATACTATTTATTGTCAAAATAAAAGTAATATTTAGTAATATGAATATGGTATCTAACATATTAAAATCGTTTCATCTAAAACAAACATTTACTTTCAGGACCATACAAGTACAAACAATAAGTAATTGCTGAGCTTAGTCTTATTTTTAAAACGATTTCCCAAAGGACCATTTTGACATTTTAACAAATTAAAGTTTTACGATATTTCCGATTGACTGGTATTTTTTCAGTTCTCTTTTACGCCATTTTACAGCTGTAAATCTTCAAATATGACCACAAACGTCTTTTTTTTTTCAGCAGGGGGCAAATAATGTACTTAACAGGTTAACCAAAAAACCATAAAATTTAAAGTACCTATCACTTGTAGTAATTTGGGGTTTTCAATATTTTATACCCGCTTGAAACAACACTGACCGGATATTTCTTCTCCAGGCAATAAATTTTAAAAACACAAAGAAATTTAAAGGGGGATTAAACATTTGACACAATTAAATTATCTTATTTTTAGTGTAACTGTATGCAATCTTGGGGTTAAAATAAATTTAAGAAATAACACAATGTTTAAACAAATAAGAAAAATCAACAACAACACGTGTAGCGTTTGTTCATTTATTAACTTCCAACGTTTCCTTTTTTTTTTTTTTTTCACAATGTTTAAACGAATACTAAAAAAAGGTACTGGCCTCCAGATCGTCCGACAAGAACAGAAAAAAATATATAATTGAGCCGTGCCCTGAGAAAACCAACATAGCTTAGTTTTTGACCAACATGGATCGAGACCAAAACCCGCGCATCCGCGCAGTCGTCAGGATCCATGCTGTTCCTAACAGTTTTTTCTAATTCCAAAAGGCTTTTAAAGCGAACAGCATGGCTCCTGACCAGACTGCACGGATGCGCAGGGTGGTCTCGATCCATGCTGGTCGCAAACCCACTATGTTGGTTTTCCTCATTTGGGACGGCATTATATTTTTTTGATATATGGATATTAAGGGGTATAATTTTGCTACGTATACTGACAATACTATAATGTGCGGAAACACAGAGAATTAGATGTTTTAACTAATTTTTTACGATAAAAATTGTATATTTAACGCGCATTAAACACTAAACCCTCCTGCGTATAATTGGTAACGACAGTGGAAAATTTTCTTTATTTCCGCTGCGGTCAGTTCGTTTCCCGGCGCGACCACATTATTTATTCGTCATAATTTTCACATCATTTAATAGATATAATTATCAGTATCCATGAATTGCAAGAGTCCCATTTTTTATAACTTTTAATGCGTGCAATTTTTTTATTCCAGATTACACAAGAGTTGTTTTTACTGGAATCAGAAAACGGGACGACTAATTTTTCACGATAAAGAAAATACTTATGTGTGAAGTTTCTACTAGTTTGATCAACAGATGCAGACAGACAGCCCGGAGAGCCATTCGTTCTCATGAAAATTCGTAACAATAGATAAAAAACTTTTACTTTTTGAGATCAGAAACTGAATAATTCCATGTGGTTCATCATTGTAACCTGCTTACATATCGTGTTCCAGTACAGAACCAACATGCGTCCTTTAAAGTACATCTTCGGACATTAGGAGGGGGGTAACTGCTCTTTTTAGAAGACGGCCCAAAACGAAAAGCCTATAGCGGTAATCAGCATTCATGGGAATAAAGAAAACATGTACAGACAATAGTAAAAGAATGATACTCAACTATTTGTTGAGTCAAACCCCGCAGAATTAAATGTGCGAATTGCTAGTTTTTCAATCAGAAATGAACATATAATTTAAAATAAAGAAATGCTTGATGTTATTGATTTCTCACATTTTAATTCTGCTTATTCATTTGGACCCAAGAAATGAAAATGATTCATAACCGTTTGAACAACTGATTTAAAAAGTATTTAAGTTGAATAAAAATTTAGTTTAATCTGACATGTCTCCAATTAATAACAAAAATGATTTTTTTCTTATACCCTGTCTTTTTCTTGTTTTTTTTTAACATACCGTATTCTGCTGTAGGGATCACCGACATTTTATTTTGTCATCTTCAGTGTGTGCCCATATACAAATCAGTTTACATTAAGAAAAATGCGGGATTTGTAATACTATACATGCAATACGGAAAAATCTGGTAAATGTATCTTTTTGAAATACTGGTCCGTGAATTCCCCGAATACGAAAACCAAGTTTAGTCTAAATGGACACAAATATGGAATCGAATACTCTGCATATCTTCCCTAAACGGGGAAAAACCTGGCCCGTATATCAAAAACTACAGGTTCGTATATCCGCGTATATCAGATGCAAATACATTCCGTATACGACACAAGTACGGATCCGTATAATTTCGTATACCATGCATATACGGGACTAGTCCGTAGCACGTATATCAAAAAGTACAGTTTCGTATATGACAAAAGAAATTTGGGGCCGTATACTTAGTATACCAGGGGTATACGGAAAAAATCCGAAGCCCGTTATTTGAAAATACAAGTCCGTATATGCCCCGTATATTAGAAGCAATCACAGTCCGTATATGACAAAAAACGGGATCCGATACTACGTAATCATGCGTATACGGGAAAAAAACCGAAGCCCTAAAATTAGAAAATACAAGTCCGTATATGCCCCGTATATTAGATGCAATCACAGTCCTATATGACAAAATACGGGATCCGTATACTACGTATATTCGGAATAAAAGGCTCGTATACGTGTTCCGAAAATTCTAAAAAACGGAAAGTATACGGAAAAAAAGTCTCAAGACCCTTCGAATACATGAAAATGAACTTATGTTAAGCAGGACACGGATAAACCCATTCTAGATTTTTTAGGACAGTTCGTATATTGCATATATACGGGAAATATACATTTATGTAAATCGGCGTATACGGATCCCGTATATGCATGACAAATATACGGCTTCCCGTATACAGATGTTCCGAACGGGATCGTATATTTGGTCCGTATAATTTGAATTACATCCCGATACGCCCGTATTTTCGAATATACGGGGCCGTACACTCCCGTATATTGACCCTTTTTCGCAGTGTCACTAGCAATGTTAATGGACTTTGTAAATTGAGGTCTGATACCAAACATAATAAATTTAGTTTTTGAAGTGTTCATTTCCAGTTTGTTTCTATTCATCAAGTCATTATTTAAAACTGCGCACCTTTCAAGGTATCCGATTGCTTGTGATTCTACGGAAACAGATGTTAAACGAAAGCTTTTATTTGCTATATGATCAACAGTTAAACCGTAGACTGATATGGACTTTGGAATAACATCAAAAAGAGTTCTGTCATAGGTGAGATACAGTGTCAAGATACGAGTTATATGACCCAGGGAAGTGCCTACGCATTTAGTATCTTGAACAATGAAATGGGTCCAGTCGCTAAGGTAACTATGTCTTAGGCTAGCTGACAAACGAAGTAGAATGTCCTTTGTTAAGACGTATTGCTGGTGAGACCAAATATCTCGTACATAAATTTTTCTCTGGCTACCTTGCCTACATGATTCGTGTACCAATGATTCTTAAATGATTTCAGTTGTCAGCTCGATAATTTCAGGGATCCGGCTAATCACTACAATCTTCAATTAACAATAATTTGCTCAAACTCCTATAGGCTGGAGACTATACTTGACTGGTCTTTTTGTAGAAGTTCCCGTCAGACAAAGTCCTTGAATCAACAACATACGAGTCCTATCTTATAGATGCTCGGTCTATGTCCTCTTAATTGGACTGGTCTTTTTGTAGAAGTTCCCGTCAGACAATGTCCTTCAATCAACAACATACGAGTCCTATCGTATAGATGCTCGGTCTCTGTCCTCTTAATTGAAGTTACAACTATATATGAATGCCCCGACTCCTGGATGCTCAGCGCCTTTATGCTATCACATGTAGCATTCAACTACCATATAAATATATCCCCAATGCCTTGGCTGTACTTCGCCAATAACGCTGAACCGTCTATAAGCTGGAACACTACTACTATCTCAGTAGATTACCAAACTCTTGGTCTCTGTCTCGGCTTCCCGATGCTCAGCCTATATATGACTTCGTCTATAGCATTCAGCTACCCTTATTAAGGTAAAACGCCTATGCGCTGGCCCTATAGCTCGAAACCTGGTTGAAATTCTGCAACTCTTCTTTAGTCTACGAACTTCTAACTTTTTCTTTTTAATGATTTTATCCGCCCTGATAGTGTAGTTGAAATAACTTCCTTATCAAGGTACTGGGATAAATTATTAGTTGAATCCTCGATGTGTCTTCTTCGATCGCCGGATACCGAATGAGCTCTCTGTCATCTATCTGTTTATACCCTAACAGACGTACTATTTATAGAACTTGTTTCTGATTGGTCCAAATTTAAACATAGCCTTTTACAACGAGTTCTCGTCCTGTCAAATATCTGGTTCCTTTTAACTTTTGTATATGACATGATGTGTGATGCTGGGATCCAGCTATCCACATAAAGAACCCAAAATATCCAGAAATAATCCAAAGTCTATTATTAACAGCAATTCAACAATAATTATAACAAAGATAGCATGAAAAGGGAGTCAAGCACTATCTGTGCTTATGTGTTATGTTAGCAATACATCATATTTACAAATTATTCTGACATACAGCCACAGACCAAGGCAACTTCCCTGTGACATACTGCATTCAAGATGGCGGTCTGATGAATATACATTGTTGATATTAATCTTACAAGTACGAGGCCTTAAATAGGTGTCTACTCATTAAGAGCTGTATCACAGATGCCATATTGTGCTTTTAGGATATCTAAAAGAATGTCATGGTCGACAGTATTAAATGCCGCACTTAAGTCAATTGAAATAAGGGCCGTGACTTCCTTTTTCATACCACTTAGAAGATCATTGACCAACCGAAGTAGCGCAGATTCACAGGAATGGTATTTCCTGTATGCAGAGACTTGTTCTTAGACAAAAGACTGTTTTGATTTACATGTTTGTTAATCTGTAAAGAACAGCTTTCTCAAAAAGTTTTGATAGAAATGATAAATTACTCACAGGACGATAATTTGAAAGCTCTAGTTCAAGGCCTGCTTGTCTTAGCAGAGGTCTAAAAACTGCTTGTTTGTATTTCATAGGGAAAACAACTTGTTTTAGTGAGAGATTCACCACTTAAGTGATACTAGAGAGAAGTTCATCTACATGTGATTTCAGAATACGTGTTGGCAAAATATCTAACTCTGAAGATGTAGTATTCAATTCATTGATGAGAATTTTCACTTCGTCTTGAGTCAGTTCAGTAAATTTAAATTTTGTATATCCTTTACCTGAGGTTCAGAGTTTTGGTATTCACTTAGGGATTAACGTATTTTTGAGCTTTTTGCCATGAAAAGTCAGCAATTTTTTCGGCCGTTGAATTATTAGACTCTCCTTGAGTCAGTGGGTTTTCAGATTTGGTACCAGTTAGTTCAGATACCAATCCATATAGAGTCTTGGAATCTACTTTAGCGTTCTCTATCTTTTCACTGACTGTGTTTCTCTTTTGACGTTTGATTTCAAAATTGTGTTCATTTCTTGCTTGTTTATACGACTCAAACTGATCTGTTTTACCATAACGCCTCCACGTACGCTTGGCCTTTCTAACTTGGTGCTTTAGATGTTGCAGGGTTTTTTTTATTGAACCATGGTTTAGGTGTTCTCTGAATTATAGTTTTTTTTCCAGGGGAGCGTGCTTATTCAGGACATCCTCTATTTCCGATTCAAACTTTCACAAACTAGTCTTTATTCTGTGAATCAACATTTATTGCACTTACGTCGCTGGAAAATTCCGATTCGTTCAAATTTCTAAAGTTTCTAGTAATGGTCTCTTTTTAGCATCTACGAGAACCTTAACAACAAAATAATCAGATAAAAATGGTCTAGGCTTAATGAAGCTACCGCAACACAGAAACACACTCCGAAGCAAAGTACATTCATATCCGTTATATCCAATTTTCAGCACAATCTCAACACAAATAACAGTGTTAGATTATAATAAGATTCAAAAGCAAAGAAAACACGTCTGCCTCGTACGGCGACAGAGTGAAACGCTGATGTAGCAAGACCTCTGTTTTGAGTAGGCCTACATAATCTTAAATACGTCAGGAATATTTGACAAACTTACCAGAAGTCAAAATAAAGAGATGTATCATCTCCAGCAGGAAAAACTAATTATATTACGGACGGAAAGCTGTCACTGGTCATAAACTAGATGTGAGATATAGAAAATAAGGGGGAGGGGGTTTATAACTCTTTGAACTGCCTGCATACATAAAAAGCAACAGTTCATTGTCTATTATTTTTACGTATTTTCCTTACTTTGGTTTTTTAAGATCCTTTTCAAATGTAGGAACCAAATATGACTTTCTCGCCATTAGAAATAAAGCAAATAAGAACAAACACCAATAAGTAATTTTGAAAAATGCGTATATTTGAAATGCATAGAACGTCAAGTAAATATTCTGTTATATAACCGGAATATTAGCATCAGTTTTTTCAACCGAAAGCGGTTTTAACTTGAAAATACTTTGAAGGGATAAAATCAATAAATAGGTATCAATATAGTTTGTACCGCAACCTCATAACTGGTGCATAGCCTTGATACCACTTATATAATTTTTAATTGCATCTACTGATCTAAAACTATGTTTGCAATTGAAGAGTTTCTGTCGAAAATCAGTTAAAAATAAAAACAAAACATTAAAAAAGTCTTTCATTTAGTTCTGAGATTTGTTCTATAGCCTTCTCTGTAAGCAGCAGCCTTGTTAGTAGCTTTCAGATCTTGCTTCAAGATATTCAACTGAGACTCTGGAAAGTTAAAGATACTGAACTCAACAGGAACCTTAAATTTGAGTTGAGGAACACCAAAATGAACGGATTACAGAGCTTGTAAAATTGTAATTTTACCACTTATTGATAAACTCAAAGTCAGATCCAAGAGCATGATGTTCTTTTAACTCTGATCAAATAGTTAATCTTTCAAATTTCTGTTCATGATGATTGTTCAAATGCCATCTAGATACTGCAATACGATTCTCGTCAGACCTTAAATGTGTTGTAGCAATGTAACAGACTCTTCTTTAACAACTTTATTTTGACCGATCTGTATTAACCGTGATACAGACTGACAAGTTATCACACAAGATGACATTTCTTTGATGTTTAAAATATTTTCTTTCCACATAAGTCAACACAAGCAACTACAGCTAATACCATATTTTCAGGGAATTGTGAAAGAAAGTAATTTTCTTCTCAAAATTCACCACAAGGTTGCAAACAAAAATCCGAGGAAAAATCTGTGAGTACCCATTGACATTAAAGAAACACTACTATACAAAGATCCACCATAAACTGTCCTTTTTAATCTCTTCAGGAATATGTTAGTCTATACCATTGGTAACAATCAACTGTTATAACCAGTGAAGACTCTACTGGATTTGACGTAAGCCCCAGTAAAAGTCAATTTATCCAGTGTGACTGAACCTCTCATTGAAGTTGGTTGAAGTTCTGTCCTTATACAGCCCTTTCTGTACGAAATTTTACAGCTGTATTTCTGAGATCTACAATTGTTTCACACATGTAAATTTCAACTGTATTTCTGGTAATTCTCCACTTACAGGTCTTTTACAGCTGTTATTTCAAAATACAGGTCTTTTACAGACGTTTTACAGCTGTCAAACAGGTCCTATTTTCGTACAGGTGTCTGACCTATCAAAATCATCCAAAAATTGCTGAACTAAAACTCTGATATTGAACAAAATAAATGCAATATATTATAGCATTTGTTTCTCTTTGTCAGTTCGCCGCTGACAATGCCGTATCACAACATATATGTTTGTTCCAGATAAAGGTAACCAGATTGAATTTAGAACAAATACTAATTTGTCTATAAGCCTTTTTCAGATCCTTCTTAAACTTTAAAGCGCTTTGAACTTTTGACATAATCATATTTACAGTCATCTATTTTTTAATATGATAAAGTAACCTTTTCACATAAACAGAAATTGTTGTATAGATCGGAACATTGACCGAATTAAGCTTGGAACTACTTAGATATAGAATGATTCTTCTTTCAGTGACCACTTACTTTGGAACTGTATTTATGGGAGAAATGACTAAATTACTACAAAATGAATTTAACTTAAAAGGACCAATAATTGCCTTTTCGTTGAACTCCTTCATCAAACAGTTGTTGACAGCATCCCCTTTTAGAATGTCTGAATTATCTCCTTTGATCTCAGAAAAGATTTTTCATTACTTTCTTTTTTAAGAGGAAACCCGTATTCAAGAAGGTCACAAACTAACACAAACATTTTTTCATATAGTCTGTATCTGTTTTATCATAAAGTTTGAACTGACAGCCCTGAATATTAAATTTGCCTGAACTTTTAAAACTTCCTGTTGTTATTATTATTATACCAGATCTATATAGCGCCCTTTTCATGATCAATTTCACGTTCAAAGGCGCTTTACATAGTTCAAATGCAGCCACACATGGCGCATAATTCATCCTCTACTAGTACCGACACAGAGCGATCTGACCAGAGGGACAGAGTGAGACAAAGGCCCCACGACAGAGAGATCAGAAATCAGATACAGGCTTGTCCGGCTAACTTAGCCTTGCTCGTTGCGAATAGACAGTCTGGTTCTTTAACGTGCCCAGTGTATAGCACTGATACACGTAAAGATTGCCTGAGTTCCTGACCAGTACACCTCTAGTTGGGTGGGAAACACTTAAGAGCGTTTCTGAAAATTCCCTAGTAGCTGCCGGGGATCGAACCACCGACCACAGGATTGGAAGGCCAGTGTGCAAACCACTGAGCTATCCGTCCACCTATCTTGTCCATCCTGTCCTGTGAAGTGTACAAAACCGAAACCGACGATAAACTACTGCATATACGGCAGAAAAAAATGTGATTGCATTTTCTTATTTTCTAAAAATATGTCTTACCTGATTTTTAGAACAAACTGGTAAGAAAATTTAAAATTTAAAACGTCTGTGTGACGCGTTCAACAGAAAGAACTACAGTAACGCTAAAATTCGCGATTCCTAATTTAACTTGAAAGGTATACCCAATCAAATTACCCGAAACATACGAAAAATAGCACCAGTGAAAACGCATAAGAAAAACGATGGTTACGGTAATACCGACTCCGAGCCAGGATATTGAGAACATGTCGGGCTAAAGTAGGGAATGTTTGGTCGAATTAGAATGAACTAATGTGACACCTGTGACATACGCCTCTCAGAGATTTAAATTCTATGCATTTCAATTATACGCACTTTTACTGATGAGATCATTCGGTACATCTGCACTGAAAAAATGTGACTGGAGATATGCAGAAGCTTAATAGTCATCGTTTAATTAAAGGCACTGACCTCTAGATTTGCTTAAAATAATTTTTCTTCCAAACTGAAGTTACGTCTATTATGAACATTTTTTCTAAAATATCTTAAAAATTCCAAATCGAGGAAAAAAAGATGACCGCGGCAATAATGACCTCCGGACCGTCGCGGCAATAAAGACATTTTCCCGCCGACGTAATCAACTGTGCTATAGCGGAATTAGTGAATTATGACAGGTAGATAGATACTTTTATTTCCTACTCGAGGGAGAGCAGAACATATTTACAACATATATGATAAAGATAATTATGCATGTACAATGAACAAATTCAATACAATTTTACAAGCATGTACACAATATACAGATAAAATCAACACTTATGTAACTATTTCAAGTTATTTAAGATGTTTACAATAACTATCTAAACGTGTGCAGATATCTTAAATATCAAGTGTTTCAATAACCGCTATTGAGATAATACGAACATGATCTTACAGAAACGAAAAGCAAGAGCAGGTTGTAATTAAAGTCAAGCGGTACATATTTACTCCAAATACTTTTATATAAACAGGCGAATAATACAAGTATTATAATTTATGCTATGCAAATATGTAACTGTAGCACTGAGCATACCGACAACCTCGAATTACCAGCATTGAAATATCATCATGAGAACAAGATCTTACCGAAACGAAAAGCTAGAGCAAGTTATGATAAATTTCCAGCTGAACATTTTCATTAACGGTAATTTTATATGAACAGATAGTGCAAAAACTTGAGAGCTATCTTATGAAATTCATCATGCGCATTTCCTGATAAACAGAACAAACCAGAGACAAATTCACAGACTTGTCGGGTCTCACTTAATCTCATGTATCACCAAAGAACTGAATAATACTTCGGAACAGTGATTTTCTGAGTTCTCTATTTTTAAAGCAGTGGTGTATTTTATGAAGAACAATGTTATCGGTACAGCAGTTACACTTGTTACATATTTATGTTCTCCAGTTTGAGCACAAACGACTTAGACAATTAATAGCTGTTATGCAATCAGACTTTAGGGATGGCTGGTCAGGGCATAGCCTCCGTATTATACAAGATTTTTTAGTCTTGAATATATATTCAAAAATAGCTCTCTCCACAACTCGCTCAATCCTAACTTTTCGGTTGTTATAATGGAGATTATGGACACTTGTCTTAACTCAGGTGCACCAAACATGTTTCGACGTGAAACGACCAGATGCCAGAAAAGTAGTAAGACTATCCATCAGGCTATATTTATTCATAACTCTGTACTAGTCTGGAACAAAGCCTTGGGTTTGACGATCCGTGTTCAAATATCTTGTCAGTCTGTGAATGAGAAGCCGCTTGGCAATATATTTTTCAGGTAGTCGGCAAATTTGGCCAAAGAACTGTAACTTTTTTATATCAACAATTGATTCAATGAAATATACACCGAGTGCTCCAAGGGCAATATCGTTGGAAGAATATATCGGCAGTCCCTGCAATGGTTTCAAACAAAGTCGATGGCTTCTCTCCAGTCTGAGTATATATATGTCTGGCATAGGGAATTCCACATTTCACACCCGTAGAGAGCCTTTTGAATTACTACCGAGTTATATATTGTCAACATGGTTAAAGGGTTAAGCCCTCCTGGACGAAGTCCACAGTTTAAAAGGCTAAAACACGTTTGGCGTAGTTTTACATTTGCTTCGCGAATTGCCAAATTCATGTTTAATTGTTTATCACAAATGATTCCTAAATGTTTATAATGAGATCCAGCTTGAATGGCCTCAGTTCCCAGGGATAGACCGCTTATTTCGTTTATCACAGAGTCATTATATGTTACTACGCAGCATTTGGAAGCATTATATAGATAACGCCATTTCAAAGAATAATTGTAACATATATGCATCATGCCCTGGAGACCAGTTTTAGAATACGAAATCAAAACCATGTCATCTGCCACTGTTGGAGAGCTCACATGAATATTATATAAACAAATACCAAGTCCAATTGATTCCAATTAATTGATAAGGTCATTTATGTAAAGTAGATAAAGTGTCGGAGAAGTTATCCCCCCTTGTCTGGTTCCCTGAATTACGTCAAAAAAACTGAGAAAACGAACCATTTATGCGAACACAACTTTTCATTTTATCGTACATGCTGACAAAGCAGAGAAATATATTGTCATCAGTTGAACTATTGTACAGTTTCCAAAGTAGACCTTGAGGCCAAATTCTGTCAAACGCCTGTTTTGCGTCAAGGAAGCAAATATACACTTTACTACCATGTTCCTTACAGTAGAGTATGCTTTTTTTCAGAAAAAAAAATGAAGTCATTAGACAACCTAGCCCTTCCTGAAATCCACCTTGCTGTAAATTTAGTTTTGATATTATTTTGTCTTTACACCTGTCCAATAGATTAAGTTCGTATATTTTCAAGATTACAGGTGTTAGTGTTATAGCTCTATAATTGTTGGGATCGTCTTTACGTTTGCTTCCGCCCTTGTGCACCGTCACTATCATCCCCTTTTTGATGTTGCTAAGGATACATCCAAATCTCAGCATTCCTGAATAAAGTAACGACAAAACTTAAGTTACAACTTGACCACCATAAATAAAATGTTCGTAGTAATTCAAATCAGTACCACAGGCTTTGTTCTTTTTGCATTTAGCCAAGGCTTTAGAGACATCCTCAGGGCTGACCGCAGCAGAATTTGAAAGCACGGAGTTTGTAACGGCTTCGTTCAATTTTATGTCAACATGATGTTTCCATTGCTGATCAAAGCAAATACATTGCGAGGGGCTATATAATTGCTGGAAATAATCTTTCCACTGTTCCTTTATTGATAGCTGATCCCGGTATACTGTTTTATTGAATATCATTTCCGCACCAGGTATTGAGTTAGAGCTTTTCCTTTTGGAATAAACAAGTTTCCAAAACTGATTTTTATCTATTTCGGCTGTTTTATTAATTTCTTTGTCAGCGTCTTTCAAGAATTTAGCAACGTAGTATCTGTGAATATTCCTGAATTAAGCTTTTGCCGACTTATAGAGCTGTAAAGCAGTGTTGTCTGGGTCCCTGGGTCTGCCTTCTCTGCACCAATCGGAACGGCTGTCTTTCATATAGCTATGAAATCTAAACAGATGTTCATTCCAGTACGGTTTCAAATGATGCCTAAAACGGGATTTTGGAAAAGCAGCCTTTCCACAGATAACAACAGACTCTGTCATCAAAGTACAGCATTCGTCAACTTCACTTATATTGCGCAAATGTGTATTAAGTAAGTCATCAGTAAAACCCTGTTTTAATGCAGTTTGGTAATTTTCAATGTGGACACTGTCAACCTTTTTCCAGCAAATATTAGAGTTTTCAGTGAATATGTCCTCCATCATGCACATAATATCCACATTAATTGAGCAAACTATAGGTCTGCGCCTGGACACATTTAAGCATTCATCATCACTAACTTCACAGTCGCTTAACCAATCCAATTTATCAGCAGGTAACATGGTGTAATCAATACATGACGAGTAGCGATCCCCGTACGCTACAAACATATTTCTTGCACCCCTGCATGACCTCAGGGAGTTCACTGGTACAAGATTACACCGTGTTATAAACTCAGTAAGATAAGCACTTCGTCCATCTGTTACATGATTTGACATAAACGTAGAGTTGAAATCACCTAGGTAAATAACTGTTCCGAAGTTACTATACATGTTCCATAAATGAAACAGTTTATCAATATATTCTCTATATTTAACAATTGGATGATTGCTACGAAGGAAGATACATATGTAAAATATATATAAACTGAGACTGATTAATCTGCAACTGAATTGCTATAATTCTATCATCGTCAATGTCTAATGGAGTTATACAGTGACTGTATTTATCCTTCCATAATATAGCTATACCGCCTTTACCAACATTCCTGTTACTAGGTAAAATAAGGCTTTTATCGGACACTGCATGACTTTTGTAAATATTATCAAAAGAATTGAGAAAGTGCAAGTTATAATTTTGTAACCAGTGTTCTGATATACCACAGATATCAACATTATGTTTTGTCAAAATATCAGCGAGATAAGAGCTACTTGACATGATACCAGTTACGTTCCACGTCAACAGATTAAGAGAAAATGGTTCACACATATTTGTCTAAAAATGTTTTCTAACACAACACAACTTGCTAATCAACATCTGGATTAAGGTACTCGTACCTATTCTCATGATAAAACGAGAAAGAAGAATTTGCACAAAACATGTTTTTATCAGATATATCACTCCTACTATTATGGGCGTTTCGTTGCACCCGTACTGAGGTTTTCCTGGTTTTCCAGGGTTTGCAGAATCCCTTTTTCTCAATCAAGTACATGTTTTCATTTGGTTCAATATTGATGCAGATTACAGCATTACCAGGAGGACGTTGAGACGGGAAAATGCGCACCATCGTGACCTTAGGCCCTCTTTTAAATATGTAATCGGTCCGTAACGGCACGGACATTGATGTCTTAAATCCCCCAACAAAGAACCGTTTTGATCTTTTACGCACGTGAGCGTTAAAATCGTCCACCTTTCGATCGCAATTAAAACCATCAAGACCAATATTACACGAGTCACGGTCTGTGATTCGGACCGGGATACCATTAACCTGTGGGAACTTGGGAGTACCGATATCAGAATGAATATCTGCGAATGTAATATTTGCTTTTTGTTTGTTTGACCTATATGACTTCTTATTGTTCATTTATGAAGACTTTTGTGCTTTGATAACATGACTTTGTATATCATTCTCGTTTTTGGTCAGTAACATAACGTCAGAATCTCCTGTTTTACTACCCGTGTTTAAATAACCTGCATTAACTGCTGCGGGAGTACTGGACTGACTTACTACTTCGCTATAAGCCCGGGCTTCCGTGGAATGGACAACGGTTGTGTTGGATTGAGATTCGGACGCTGAACTGCTAACTGTTAACATTACTGGTTTCACGAAGATTTCATTACTGGTCTTGAAGAAGCACTTGGTATAATATCTTGTTTGGCGCACACTGACTGGGATTTTGTCCTACCGTGAGAAGTACTGGGGATTTCCTTCATGCTGGAGAACTCGTCACCTTCTAGGACGGACAGGAGGACATGAATGTCACTAGCCAGTTTAACACTTATAGGATCTCCCTTGCGTGTTTAAACACGTCGTTTCATCTCAACGTTATTACCATATGGGAAATCTTCACATTCCTTTACAATTTCAAAAAGCATTGCTCTTGTTTGTTCGAGTTTATCTTCGTCTGATGCATAGTCAAGAAGTACCTTAGACACGAACATGTCACAAGGCATGTCCCGAAATAGGCATGACAATCTGTTGTACTCATCGAGTTCAGCATTTTGCTCATTACTTAAGCTTGGACTGTCTGTTTCCGGACAATGTGGTGGATCAGCAGCAAATACCTGAGGTATCGAGACAGGCACCTTGACCTCGATGTTATCATTCGAAAGAAGTGGCTCAAATTCGTTGTTATCCATGACCCGATACGTCGAGAAAGAAATTAGCAGTTATACTGATCGGGATCAAAGAGTGAATAACGCACAGGCAACAATGGTTATATAGCGTTATTTATCCTCCGGCCAGTACTGCACAACACTGCAGATCTGGTCCTGCAGGCCAAAAGAATAAGTCTATATATAGAATTGCACAAGTTTCATATGTTGGATGAACATAGGAAAGTCATTTTACATCAAATTTCTAGTCTACGCCATGAGTAAATTCACATTTTGTGCAAAATATCAATGATCATACCATTAAACTATACTTTAGTCCAAAATTTATCCCTATTCCACTCATAAAAAAAATATAAATCCGATATTATCTGAGGGCACAAACAACCACAACTTGTTACTCTGACCTTTGACCTTTCAAGAAATAAAGCAAATAAGAACAAACACCAATAAGTACTCTTTTGAAAAATGCGTATAATTGAAATGCATAGAACGTCAAGTAAATATCCTGTTATATAACCGGAATAATAGCATCAGTTTTTTCAACCGAAAGCGGTTTTAACTTAAAAATACTTATAAGGGATAAAATCAATAAATAGGTATCAATATAGTTTGTATCACAACCTCATAACTGGTGCATAACCTTGATACCACTTATATAATTTTTAATTGCATCTACTGATCTAAAACTATGTTTGCAGTTGAAGAGTTTCTGTCGAAACTGACAATAAAATCAGTTAAAAATACAAACAAAACATTAAAAAAAGTCTTTCATTTAGTTCTGAGATTTCTTCTATAGTCTTCTCCGTAAGCAGCCTTGTTAGTAGCTTTCAGATCTTGCTTCAAGATATTCAGCTGAGGCTCTGGAAAGTTAAAAATACAGAACTCAACGGGAACCTTATATTTGAGTTGTGGAACACCAAAATGAACAGATTACAGAGCTTATAATATTGTAATTTTACCACTTATTGATAAACTCAAAGTCAGATCCAAGAGTATGACGTTCTTTTAACTCTGATCAAATCGTTAATCTTTCAAATTTCTGTTCATGATGGTTGTTCAAATGCCATCTAGATACTGCAATACGATTCTCGTCAGACCTTAAATGTTGAACTCTAAATTCGAATTCATGTATTGTAGCAATGTAACAGACTCTTTTTTAACAACTGCATTTTGACCGATGTATTAACCGTGATACAAACTGACAAATTATTACACATGATGACATTTCTTTGATGTTTAAAATATTTTCTTTCTACATAAGTCAACACAAGCAACTACAGCTAAAACCATATTTTCAGGGAATTGTGATAGAAAGTAATTTTCTTCTTAAAATTCACCACAAGCTTGCAAACAAAAATCCGAGGAAAAATCTGTGAGTACCCATTGACATTAAAGAAACACTACTATACAAAGATCCACCATAAACTGTCCTTTTTAACCTTTTCAGGAATATTATGTTAGTCTATACCATTGGTAACAATCAACTATTATAACCAGTGAAGACTCTACTGGATTTGACGTAAGCCCCAGTAAAAGTCAATTTACCCAGTGTGACTGAATCTCTCATTGAAGTTGGTTGAAGATCTGCCCTTATACAGCCCTTTCTGTACGAAATTTTACAGCTGTAAAAAACCTGTATTTTTGTTCAAAATTACAGTCATGATTATTTCAATTTTACACATGTAGATTTTATAAAACAACATTGATTTTACAGCTGTATGTTTCAATTTAAAACTGTAAAACGACTGTAAAACAGGTCGACTTATGCAAATGAGATACAACTGTAAAAAAAACTTACAGCTGTAAAAATGAAAAAGTTACAGCTGTAAATATGCCTAAACGTTACAGCTGTAGAAATATAACAGGTGTTGAAAAAGAAATCATTATTTTAAGGGACGAAAGCAGAAATACAGAAAGTTTTAGAATGAATTGTAATTCTCTAGACAGGGTAGCAAATGGGAAAATAAATGATCTAGCTCTAGTAACTAAAGAACAACATCAAATAAGTAAATAGTATAGCAATTGCGACGTTAAAAAGTAGGATACAAAGTAGAAACTATGCATCATATCTTGTTTTTATAAAACCTTCTTTGTCACGAAAACATATGATAATCTTGTAATTATTTCCTTTAAACTTATCAATTTCAAATAAAGACTAAATTATTAATGCATGTGCTTACACATGTCCTTTTACAACTGTATAAGATAATTAAACTTTTGCACTTACTCTATAATGAATAAAATTCCAATATTTTAGATGATGTGGTGTCTCTTCTGTGAATTTTAGTTATATCCCGCCAAAATGCATTAAAAATGGCTGAAAGTACTCATGTTTCCCTCCAAAAAAGTTACAGCTGTAATTTTGAGACATGGCATTTTACAGTTGAAACTTAAAACTAAAATTTTTACAGCTGTATTTCTGATATCTACAATTGTTTCACACATGTAAATTTCAACTGTATTTCTGGTAATTCTCCACTTACAGGTCTTTCATAGCTAAGCTATACAGGTTTTTACAGACGTTTTACAGCTGTCAAACAGGTCCTATTTTCGTACAGGTGTCTACCCTATCAAAATCATCCAAAAATCGCTGAACTAAAATTCTGATATTGAACAAAATAAATGCAATAGATTAGAATTTGTTTCTCTTTGTCAATTAGCCGCTGACAATACCGTATCACAAAATATATGTTTCTTCCAGATAAAGGCAACCATATTGTATTTAGAACAAATACTAATTTGTCTATAAGCCTTTTTAAGATCCTTTTTAAACTTTAAAGCGCCTTGAGCTTTTGACATAATCAAATTTACAGTCATCTATTTTTAATATGATAAAGTATCTTTTCACATATTTTTTTTAACAGAAATTGTTGTCTATATAAACATTAACCGAATTAAGGTATTGGACCCGTAATAGAGTATCTCCTTTTTGAAGAGTATTCAATTCCTGCCATAAACCTATTTTGACTGCAATATTCAGGGGGTGGGGGGGGGGGGGGGGGGGGGGCGTAGGTTCAGACCCCACTGGGACCAATTTTTTTCCATGTTTTCCTTTTTTCCAGTAATTTTTTTACTTCTTTCAAGACTAATTATGGATGAATTGTACGAAACTGGAAATTTTTCATTTTATAAGCGATTTTTTGTTGTTCAATGTGAATTTACCTCTGAATCAGGAAGGGTAGAGTAAGACGTCTTTAAAAATACTGAGTTACGTGCGGTAAAAGTTCTCTATTTTGCCTTCATTCTTTAGATTACATATTGTGGAAGAAATGCAGGTAGGTTTTACTATTTCCCCAAGGTTATTTTTGTATGAAGTGAGCAAAATTCAAAACAGACCCACATGATTCGACCTTAATTTTTCAATGTTGGAATTAGAATTCTGTCTTATTAAATCTGTTTACTTGAGGCACCCTAGAAAAAAATGATTTTTACAGTTTTAGTTTGTGTTTTATGATTGTTTAACAATAGTTTGATGTTTCTTTTATCAAAATTAATGCTGTAATGAATTCTTTGCAAACGTTTTAGATAGTGGCCATCACATTGAATTTTGTCTCTTCTTGAGCTTGAGGAAATACCATAAATTATACAAAATTTACAAAAAACGGCACGGTAAAAGTTGTTTAAAATTTGCAACACAGTGTGAAACATGGTCAGCTTTAAGAATATACCAACCAAATGCCATTTTTAAACATTACTATTAGGGGTCCAATACCTTAAGCTTGGAACTACTTAGATATAGAATGTTTCTTCTTTCAGTGACCACTTACTTTGGAACTGTATTTATGGGAGAAATTACTAAATTACTACAAAATGGATTTAACTTAAAAGGACCAATAATGGCCTTTTCATTGAACTCCTTCATCAAACAGTTGTTGACAGCATCCCCTTTTAGAATGTCTGAATTTAAATATCTCCTTTGATCTCAGAAAAGATTTTTTATTACTTTCTATTTTAAGAGGAAACTCGTATTCAAGAAGGTCACAAACTAACAAACATTTTTTCATGTAGTCTGTATTTATTCTATCATAAAGTTTGACCTGAAAGCCCTGAATATCAAATTTGCCTGAACCTTTAAAATTTCCTGTTGTTATATATTATCCATCCTGTAAAGTGTACAAAACCGAAACCGATGATAAACTACTGCATATACGGCAGAAAAAATGTAACTGCATTTTCTTATTTTCTAAAAATATGTCTTACCTGATTTTTATAACAAATTGGTAAGAAAATTTAAAATTTAAAACGTCTGTGTGACGCGTTCAACAGAAAAACTACAGTGACGCTAAAATTCGCGATTCCTAATTTAAGTTGAAAGGTATACCCAATCAAATTACCTGAAACATACGAAAAATAGCACCAGTGAAAACGCAAGAGAAAAACGATGGTTACGGTAATACAGACTCCGAGCCAGGATATTGAGAACATGTCGGGCTAAAGTAGGGAATGTTTGGTCAAATTAGAATGAACTAATGTGACTAATGTGACAAAAGCCTCTTAGAGATTTAAATTCTATGCATTTCAATTATACGCACTTTTACTGATGAGATCATTCGGTACATCTGCACTGAAAAAATGTGACTGGAGATATGCAGAAGCTTAATAGTCTTCGTTTAATTAAAGGCACTGACCTCCAGATTTGCCTAAAAATAATTTTTCTTCCAAATTGAAGTTAAGTCATATTATGAACTTTTTTTTTTCTAAAATATTAAAAAAATTCCGAAAATTAAGGGAAAAAGATGACCGCGGCAATAATGACCTCCGGACCGCCGCGGCAATAAAGACCTTTTCCCGTCGTCGTAACCAACGGAGCTATAGCGGAATTAGTGAATTATGACAGTGCTAAGTGGCGTGAGGGGTGTTGCACATTCCACATACTTCTCATGAACAGGGCCAATCAAACCGAATCTGCTACCTTGAATGCATTCTTGCTTCCAAAGGATCTTTTTACAGTTTACCTAGAGTAAAGCGTTATAAACGCTTTTCGATTTTCATCGTAAAAATAGTAAAAACAGCAAATTCTCATATGTTTCCGTAACAAATAGTTTTTCATTTTAAAGCCTTCTTCAGAAATATAGCATTTATTTCCAGATAACTCAAAAAATGTTTAAAAAAAATTGTTGTCAAACGATCTGGAGGCCATTCGCTGAAAAAGTGAAGTGATGATTTTTAAAGTGCAAAAGAGATACTTGATATTAATCTATATAAGTAGAAACGTTGAGATAACATGTAGAGACAAGTAACTCGTACGTGAGAATTTACACTATTTGTTTATTTTCCTTATTACCTAATGATATGTAATCACATGTAGTTTCCGAACTTTGGACGAATATGAGCTGTTAAATCGTGTTATCGGGGTTTTAAGGTGCGTATTTATTGTATTTGACATTTCATCAGAAATCCTCAAATTTGATACACTGGAGTAGTGACTTTAGTTTGAGGTAAGTTTTCTCTATTTTATCTGCTTTATGTTCTTCGAAAACGTTTAGGGTCATATAGTTGCCTCTTGTCCATCCGTCTGTCTGTCCAGAAATCGTTTTCCGTGTAACTCTTGTCTGGCTACCGACTAGATAATCCTTTTTGATATTTCAAAATAATTTCTCTTATATATTTTGGCCGAACTTTCTTGGCTCCGACCCAGTGTTTTTAGAAGAAAATGGACATAATTATACAAAATTTGAATAGTCTCGGGAGTTATCTCCTGTGAACAAAACACAAGGTCGGAACACAGACTTGTATAACTCTTGCAGTTTTCAAGTGACGTCGTCCAAACTTACAGAAGTGTAACATACGTACGTTGTTAGGATATTGATGTATCATAACTGGTTTAGGAGTTATCATGACCCTTTGAAAAATTACAGAATGTTGTAAATAGTGCAATATCAATATAAATCTTGTCCGGATAACTTCCCCACATTGTATATCTGGTCTAAACTTACACAAACCACTATGAAATAAACTTGTGCATATTATCAGAACACATATGTAACATGCTTAGTTTCGGAGTTATTGCCCTTTGGAACTTTAACGATTACTGTATATTGCCCAATTGTCCGTATAACTTCTGTTACATTTTTTCAAGGGATATGGTCCAGAATTTCAGAACTGTAATCTTATGATGTGTTCTTATAAATTATCAGGACATATATGAAACATGCCAGATTTCAAAAAAGTACAAATTACTTTATCTTGCTATACGGGTAACTCCGTTACCAGTTTTTAAGCTACCTGCCTCAAACAAACAGAAAAGCATAAGGACTGATTAAATTTTAATATAAACTTGCGCATAATGTCAAAATATATATGTAATACCATATATCCCAGTATAAACGATAATAATAAACTTATCCGAATCCTATCTAAAACGAAAACAATTGTTCAGCCTTTTAAGGTAATTAGGCACATTGAGATACTTTTTCTGCAATGTAGAATTTGCTTAACCCCTGATTTTTCAAAACTAGAATATACTAACAAAATTTGGAATAAAAACATGAAAATTTGACGGCATTATTTGGAATGTAAGGTGGTATGTTTAGGACATGCAATTATTTTTTTTAATTAAATTATCTTCTGCGCACGACATCTTTTCTTGAGTGATCAACATCTTATCTCGTGCGCACGACATCTTATCTTGAGCAATCAACATCTTATCTCGTGCGCACGACATCTTATCTTGAGCGACCAACATCTTATCTCGTGCGCACGACATCTTATCTCGAGCGATCAACATCTTATCTCGTGCGCACGACATCTTATCTCGAGCGATCAACATCTTATCTCGTGCGCACGACATCTTATCTCGAGCGATCAACATCTTATCTCGAGCGCACGACATCTTATCAATATATATTAAGGCCCTTTGTGTGAATTCAGATCATCAGTAAAAACATACGACTGCCACCGTTTTTGCTTTTGTTTCGATTATACTTATAACCGTTTCACGTGTATGCAGGGTTATAATTTAAATACGCAAACTGATATAAAAAAAAAAGGCAGCAAAAATTCAGTGATGAGGCAAAGAAATAAATTAAAGTCCTTGACAAAAAAAAACAATAAAAAAAAACCAACAAAAAAAACATTTAGTATGTAGGCTTTGCCCATATATTAAAGAGTTTCATTGTTTTCCCTTAATTCATGCATGCAATTTTATAACTTTTCTGCGCGAATTTATTAGTCGAACTGCAATTTGTTGCTATTCTAACATGCAGAAAGCATCATTGGTTATGTTCATTTAATTCTGAAGATAGGATGACCAATTATGTGCACTGCTCTCCCAAATGATGTGATAAACGAAGGATGATTGTCGGGTGCAGGTTTTATTTTATCGGTTTTTAGACAAACAAGAAAAGGAAGTTTAAGCATTTCAGAAATGTTGTAAAATCGAAAAAATGGTGGCAGTTTATAAAACATATAATATCTCACTTACTGTTTCAGGTCTTACAGGATATCAGTATTTTATAAGCATGAATGTTACTAACAGATCTCTTTCATTTTTACATGTTGAACCACTTTATTTTCAATGGAAAAACGCATGTAAACATTTAAATCTACAAAAAGCAATTGTCGTTAGGATTTTAAAAAATATTTTGCAGCTTTAATGATACACTAAAATGCTTCAAAAATGGAAAAGTCAGATAAATACCAGAACCAAAGCTAATCTACTTCAATAGAAATTTGAAATAACTGACCCCTACCAGAAGAAAACAGAACAAAACATCTCTTTTATTTTCTCAATACATGTACACACATGTAAATATGAGGAATTTACAATAAACAATATGATCTATTACAAGGGTACCATATATAAACACAACAAGGTACAGTATATTAGTTATAAACAATTAATATTAAACACATGATATGCACAATTAATAATAATGAAAATAATAATCTGTAAATATGGAGAAGATATTATATTCTAATTTCTAGCAATTCGTAGGATAACTTTTATAAATTCTGATTCGTTGCTAGTACACATATATGGTTTGATAAACTGTCTCCTGGCATCGGAGAACTGTTCGCATTCGAATAAATAATGAAATTCATCCCCAATTTTGTTTCTACAGGAGTTACAAGTTCTTTCATTTATTGACCAGTTTTCCGATGATTCCTTGTTCTAAATTAAATGAAATTGTATAATAAAGACGGTTGTAGTTTGCATAAATAAGGTTCAGTACCAAAAGATTTCTTAAATACTCTGTAGAATGTGTTATTGCTTGAATTTTTAATTAAAAAGTACCAATTATTTAAGAATAAATCCTGTAGTTTTTGTTTAACGATCATCTTGAACCACTTTGCATTCGGAAACTTTTGATCTCTCCATATATTAACAAGGCCGCATTTAAATCAAAATAGATCGAACATTGTATAACCATGGGTACTTTATTTTAAGCATTTCAACGGGTATGGTTTCTGTTGATTGTAAAATATTTTTATAAACTGCAGTTGATAATTTGTTAGGGGTATATCCACCTTCAGTTACACACAGCCTTGATCAAAAAGAAATTATTTTTTCTTGTATATCTAGTGACAATGGCATACATCCTGTTTCACCATTGACAATATAATTAGGAGTAGAACTTTTTAATTTCAGTACATATTTTAAAAATTTAAATTGTACACACTCTATTAAATCTAGTTTACCAAAACCCCATATTTTAGTTTCATAAAGTAAAATAGGTTTGACAGTTCTGTTAAAGAGATCTATTTGTAAATAAAACGATTGGAATTTTTAATAAGACTATACATTACCCTAGTTGCTTGGTTTGAAATATGTTTTTTTACAACTAAGAAAAGAGCCACTTTTATTAAAATACAGACCAAGATATTTATATTCATTCACGAACTCTAGGGCTTCATTTTTAAAAGTAAAATTATATATAGGTTGTCTGCCTTTAGCAAAAACAACAATTTTCGTTTTTGAGGTGTTTACCTTAAGCTTTCAAGTAGCACATTATTGTTCGTAAGTATTTAAAGCTTCCTGTAAGTCATTTGCTGTTTCTGCCATTATTACTGTATCATCGGCGTAAAGTAGAATTAAGAATTAAAGCGATTAAAGAGTTCATTTTTATTTTGTTCATTTTGAATTGTTATTCCTCGTACATTACTATTATTTTGAAAAAAGTCCTTAGGATCGTTTAAAAATAGTGAAAAAGCATAGGTGATATTTTTTTCTTTTGACGAACTCCAATATTACAAGAGAAAAAGTTTTTGAATTTACTCTAACACAGGATTTTATATTATTATACATGTACATGTTTCTTATTACTTAGAGACACTTTCCGTTGGTTTTGATATTCATTCATTTTTCCCATAGACCATTTCTCCAGACACTGTCGAATACTTGTTTTAAGTCGATAAATGAGCAGAATAATTTTCTTTTGTTATTATTTAGATATTGAATAATGTGATGTAAGACGAATAAATTGTCTGCTGTTGAGAAACCTTTCTAAAACCCGCTTGTATATTGTTTAAAATGTCAATAGATTCAACATAGTCAGTTATTCTTTTATTTTTAAATACTGGTAAAAACTTTCCCTAGACAGCTTAACAATGTTTTAGGCCAATAATTTTCAGGTTTTGTTATGTCACCCTTATTTTTATATACATTGTATTGTGTTGATAACACCTATTGTCCGAAGTTCGGTGATTACACCAGTTTCATAAATGAGATTAAGGTATTGGACCCCTAATAGCAATGTTTACAAACTGGCATTTGCTTGGTATAGTCTTAAAGTTGACCATGTTTTGCACTGTGTTGCAAATCTTAAACAACTTTTACCGTGCCGTTTTTTGTAAATTTTGTATGATTTATGGTATTTCCTCAAGCTCAAGTTGAGACAAATTTCAATGTGATGTCCACTATCTAAAACGTTTGCAGAGAATCAACACAACATTAATTTTGATAAAAGAAACATCAAACTATTGTTAAACAGTTATAAAACACAAAATAAATCTGTAAATATCATTTTTTTCTAGGGTGCCTCAAGTAAACAGATTTAATGAGACAGAATTCTAACTACAACATTGAAGAATTAAGATTGAATCCTGTGGGTCTGTTTTGAATTTTGCTCACTACATTCAAAAATAACTTTGGGGCAGAAGTAAAACCTACCTGCATTTCTTCCACAATATGTAATCTAAAGAATGAAGGCAAAATAGAGAACTTTTACCGCATGTAACTCAGTATTTTTAAATATGTCTAAATCTACCCCTCCTGATTCAGAGGTAAATTCACTTTGAACCGCAAAAAATCGCTTATAAAATTAAAAGATTCCACTTTTGTACAATACATCCATAATAAGTATTGAAAGAAGTAAAAACTTACTAGAAAAGAAGGAAAATATGAAAAAAAAATTTGGTCCCAGTGGGGCTTGAACCTACGCCCCCTGAAAACTGCAATCAAAGTAGGTTTATAGTAGGAATTGAATACCCTTCAAAAAAAAAGGTACTCTATTACGGATCCAATACCTTAAAGAGTTTAACGTATATAGTTTTCATCAATGGTAAAGATGTTTTTATTTGTTCATTTACTATTTTATCATAACCACTTGCTTTGTTATTTTTTAAAGTTTTTATTGCTATCATTATTTCATTTTCAGTAATGGGAACATTTATTTCTTCGTTTATTTCATTTTCAACATTATCATTATTATTATTATTATTATTATTATTATTATCAGTACCATTATTTTCATCATTGCTGTTATCTTTATTTTTGAAAAAATTTTAAAGATCTGTTAAGTCAGCTTCACTTTCCTGTGTTGGATTTCCATTTAGGATTTTCCAGTATTTTCTTGGGTCTTTACAAACGCCATTGTTTGTTTGTTTTTGGTTTACCGCCGTTTTTCATCAGTATTTCAGTCATGTAACGGCGGGCATTTAACCTAACCAGTGTTCCTGGATTCTGTACCAGTACAAACCTGTTCTCCGCAAGTAACTGCCAACTTCCCAACATGAATCAGAGGTGGAGGACTAATGATTTCAGACGCGATGTCGTTTATCAAATAGTCACGGAGAACATACGCCCCGCCCGAGGATTGAACTCACCGTCTCGCGATCCGTAGACCAACGCTGTACTACTGAGCTAAGCGGGCGGGCTCCTAACCCATTGTACATCTTAGATCAATCTTAGGCAAATGCTTGTCAAAACTAAAGACGATTTTTATTTGCAACAAGCAGACAAGTTTATTTAGCATTAATTTTTGGTAAAAATTTTGTTAAAAAAAATATTCGAAAAAACATTTTTCAAAAGGGCGGATAACCTAAAAAAAAAAAGAAAAAAAAAACGCAAGTGAAAACAAGATAAACATAATATATTAATAGCGAACGACAGACACAAGTAGTAAGCGCTATGATGGTGCCAGGACTATTTGACCTCATTTGACCCATCGCCTTTGACCAAAACCAACAAATGCCGACCAATTAAAAAACCCACAGGTTTTAACAACTTATTGTGAAAACCTCCGGTTTAACCAAATGAAAACCTCTGGTTTAACCGCAGGTTTAAACAAAGTGAAGGAAACATATATTTTATATAAAATATATTTCTTTAAAAACCCGGAAGAAAACTTTAAACTCGACACTGAAAAACAATTTGCAATACGGTGTTTATATTACGCTTCACTACTTTATAGGTAAGTGGATTGCACAACGGTGCGTGTTAAAGATATAAGGAAAATTTTCAATACGTTTAAGTAGGTCACGACTGTTACATGCTACGATTAGGAAGGTCTAGTATGACGTCTATCTTTGCTTGTTTAATGGTAGCCTGTTTGATTCAGAAGTCCGGTATTAAGTCTGTTCCACCCTGTGGAAGTCTGTGCCAGCAGCTGTGACTATTACAAATTAAGGGTTGCGCGCACAATAGATATCTTCCTATAATTTGTAATAGCCACCCAGCTTGCCTTACCTCGTTCTTGTCTCTGTTTCGAAGGTTCGAGAGGCAACAAACAATGGGGTTGAAGGTGATCCTGCTGTGAGCCAACGGCTTGAGAGGGACCAATGCTTCATTCCGGGTGAGCCAACAGGTGAGATGGCATAAGAACGGCTGAATGTTCACCCCGGTACCGGGTGCGCACATAATTGATATTGCCCGGTATCGAGGTTAAAAGTACTGTGTAGTAGACGAGGCTTTTGCACTGTTTTTACTTTAAAATACATTGATTTTACAGAATGAAATATATTGTTCAAAAGCGATCCAACGTGTATCATTATCAAATTATAATTATTGGATATCAACGTAATGGTATACGACATAACAAAGAGTTAGTTAAACCGTGTTAAGGTATTGTGTGGGGGGGGGGGGGGGGGGGCGTAGGTTCGAGTCCCAATGGAGCCAATTTTTAATTTTTTTTTTTTGGTAAAAGTGTTCTTTTAATAATTTTAAATACATATAATATAAATGAATCAGAAACAAATATATTGTGTAAAAGAAAGGACATTTACTGATAGTATAAATCCTCAATATGTTACAACAAAAAATGGTAGACTTATGTTAAGAGCTCAGTGTGCATCCTGCGGTAATATAAAAACACAGTTTGTGAAACGTTCTGGAGCAGCGAAGCTCGCCGGAGGAGCAGCGAAGCTCGCCAGAGGAGCAGCGAAGAGGCGGTAAGCCACCAATATGACACTAGTGCGACGCCAATATGACACCAATTTGACATAGTGCGACACTATAAAATATCTTAAAACATGTTATACAAACAACTAAAGTCATCCAACCGTAGGATTATACCATAATCACACGCATGACTGAATCCGAGTTTAATGCATACTTCCTTCACTATCTTCATATTTTTCATATCAATTCTTGTAATGTAAACATATCGGTTAACTTTATGGATGAAAGTAAATATCACTCCCGTTTATATTTCCATGTTTGTTTTGTTTGATTTAAATCCGATACGTTTGCACTTTACGCTTTACAGTTGATTTAATATAAGTGTTTTATTAAATCTAAATACATATAATATAAATGAGTTTACAGAATAAAATATATTGTTTAAAAGAAAGAAAACTTACTGATAATATAAATCCTCATTATGTTACAGCAAAAAACGGGAGAAAAATGATAATGGCTACCTGTTCATCTTGTGGAAGAATGAAATCAAAATTTGTTAAAAGTACAGGGGGTAATTTAGATAATCATAAAGCAATGTTACATTTATTACCTAAGAAAGGTTTAACATTTCCAGGATACAATTATTGCGGGCCAGGAAACCCTTTAGATAATGGGCCTCCTGTTAATGAACTAGACGCAGTATGCATGGACCATGACTTTTGCTATAATGATACTAGTACAAATAAAAGCGAATGCGATAAAAAATGTTATCTAATTTAAAGAACACTAAATCAAAAACATTTGGAGAAAAGGTTACAAAACATTTAGTTGTAAAACCAGCAATTAAAACAAAATACAAACTTGGGGTCGGACGTAAGTCCCCGGGAGTTGGAAGCTTACTTGGACAAAAGCAAAAGTAAAAAAAACGGGAAAAATGGGTAGAGTATTTACTTGGACGTAAGTTCTTGGGAGCTAAAAGCTTACTCAAAAAGACCCCCGAAATAACATGGAGTGATGAATTAGCAGAAGAATTACAAAAACTAATTAAACGAACATTTATGAAACGAAGAGTGGTAGTTAATGATATTGATGATACTTGGCCTGCTGATTTAGTTGATATGCAAGCTTTTTCAAAATATAATAAAGGTGTAAAGTACTTGTTAACCGTTATTGATATATTCAGCAAATATGCTTGGGTTATTCCATTAAAGAATAAAACTGGAGAATCTGTTACTGGGGCATTTGAAAAAATAATTTCTGAAGATAGAACACCTACAGATATATGGGTAGATGAAGGGAAAGAATCATATAATAAAAAGTTTGAATTATTTTTAAAAAAGATTAAGAGTAACATGTATCATACATTTAACGAAGGAAAAGCTGTAGTAATTAAAAGATTTAATAGAAGTTTAAAAAGAATAATGTAGAAATATTTTACAGCAAATAATACTTACACTTCTTTAGATAATTTGCAGGATATGGTTGATAAATATAACAAAAGAAAACATTCTAGTATAACAATGACACCAACTGAAGCCAGTAAAAACTTAAATAAAGGTACTGTTTACTTTAATTTATATGGTAATTTAAAGATATCAAAGAGTAAGTTTAAAATTGGTGATAAAGTTCGCTTAAGCAAACTTAAACGGCATTTTGAAAAATGATATACACCAAACTGGACAGAGGAAATATTTATAACTTATGGATTAAATAACACAAATCCCAGAACATACACTATTAAAGATTTGAATAATGAAATAATTCAGGGTTCATTTTATGAGCAAGAACTTATACCTACTAAACAAGAGGTTTTTAGAATAGAAAAAGTTATTAGACGAGACTATAAGAAAAAACAAGCTTTGGTAAAATGGAAAGGTTATAATGAAAAATTTAATAGCTGGCTACCATTTAGTGAATTGGAAAAAAAATAATTTAAAAAATATATTATATAAATGAGTAATAAAAATCTAATTTCTAATGGAATAGAAACAATAGATCAATTAATTATTCACTTGACTAAACTTGCTGCTGCTTATAGAAAAAGTTATAAATTTTGTGCAGGAGTAAATACAGGATTACAAATTATAGCAGGTATTTTCGGTTGCTCGACTGCATTAGTACTTGTTCCTGCTATTCCTATATTTGTAGCAGTTGCTGGCGCTGTTTCAGCAGTAATTACAATATTTATTAAAGGTTTAAAGGTTGGAGACAAGAAAGATATTTTAAAATCACATCATAAAAAGACAAAACAACTAATAACAAAAGCACGGATTGGAAAAGTAAGTAAAGAATATGAGAAAAAAGTTATTGAAGATATTTTTATAATACTGTTAGAAATGCAGAAAGAAAAAGACTATTCAATGCCTCTTGAAATGCATATGAAGGAATTTAAGCTTAACGGATATAAAATTAAAAAAGAAGAAGAGTTGTATTAAATTCAGATCGCTAAAATAATTTTTTTACGTGCGTTTTTTAAAGATTTTTTTCTAAAATTATATTATATAAATGGCTTACAGAAATATAAAAAAAGTAAAGAAAATTAGAAACGTTATTAAATCAAAGATTAAACAATTAACTAGTGGAAATTTGAAAAAAGTAAAGAAAAATAGAAACATTATTAAATCAAAGCTTAATTAATTGACCAGTGAACATTTTAAAAATAAAGTAATTGATAGATTGGAAAATGATATAGATCCTTATCTTTTTGAAAAAAAATAAAGATTTATTTGAATGGGATTGTGGTTGTTTAATGCCAGTGCCTCCGGCAGAAGAGGAAAGTAAAATATTATGTGATTGTCCCAAACCAAATAATCATCGAAACAATTCTAAAAAGATACTTGCAACCGATTGTGACACTAATGAAGAAAAAACAACAAAAGTTTTTACGCAGCATCTAAAGACCTTGATATTAATTCTGGGTTAATAAAAATGTGCTGGAAAAACAGAGTACTTAAAAAGTGGAATATCAAATACTGATGGAAAAAGATATAAATTTAAATATTTTATTTCTTCTTAAACATTTGTTTTTGCTTAAAGATTTTTTTCCTAAATATAATATATAGATGGCTTTTAGAGAAATTGAGACGTCTACAAAGCAATATTTTAAGAAATTTGAAATTGAAATTACATATACAAATGATCCAAAAAATCAATTATGTTTAAATATAGAAGACTCATTTGATATTCTTAAATCAGAACTTAAAACTTTAAAATGTATAAAAATAAATGTTGTTTTAAACATTACAGTGGCTAGAGAATAGAGTCAGCTGATGCTCATAATATAAATAGATATAATTATAATCCATTAGCTGCTTCAAATTATTTAGAATTACCAAAACCATTACAAAATTCAATGAAAGGATTGATAAATATAAAGAAAAATGATATTGATAATGAATGTTTTAGATGATGTCATTTGGCTTACAAATTTCCTGTAACAAAACATTCCAAAATAGTTTCAAATTACAAAAAACATATAGAAAAACTTAATTATAAAGAAATAAAATTTCCTGTTACAATAAATCAAATACCTAAAATAGAAACTTAAAATGATATTTCATTTAATATATTTGGTTATGAAGATAATAATGCTTATCCGTTGTACATTTCAAAACATCAATATGAAGAACACTGACATGTTGTTAATTAATAATGATAAAATAACAATTATGTTTGGATAAAAGACTTTAATAGATTAATGTTTAACAAAACAAAACATGCAAATAAAAAACATTTTTGCAAATCATGTTTACAAAATTTTTTCAAGAAAGAATATTAAATAAACATATACCAAATTGTTTAGCTATTAATGGTGTTCAAGCTGTAAAAATGCCAAAAGAGGGAAGTAAAATACAATTTAAAAATTATCATAAAGGTTAAGCAGTACCTTTTGTAATTTATGCTGATTTTGAATCAATAACTAAGAAAGTTTTAACTGCTTTACCATCACCCGAATCTTCATTTACTGAACCATATCAAAAACATATAGATTGTGGTTACGGTTATAAAATTGTTTGTTGTTATGACGATAAATATACTAAACCAACACAAGTTTACAGAGGTCCTAATGCAGTTTATAAGTTTATTGAAAAAATGCTTGAAGAAGAGGAATATTGTAAGGAAATATTTAATGAAAACTTTAACAAAGTTTTGAGAATGTCTAAAAAAGATGAAGCTTTATTTAAAAAAAACAAAAAATTTGTCATATCTGTGGAAAGATCATTTATATATGAACCTCGTAATGCATGCTCAGCTAGAGTTTTTACGGATCATTCCTATGAAATTGTTTTCAAATCCTGCTGATTATAAAGCAGTTCGGACAAATTTCATTCAAAAACTACTTTTAAGGGACCCTAACTCCACAAAAAACCGAGGGTACGCACAACAAGGCTTCATGATATCATTTCTGTGAAGTTCCGTTTAAATCCCAGCATAGCATTTTGAGAAGCTAGATCAGGCTATATGAAGACGGACAGACGGAAGTACATATGACAAAGGCAGAAACAAAATGTATGAAATGAAATGGGAAACATAGTTTATGGAACTTATGTAGAATTACTATCTTTTTTTAAAGAAATCTTATTATTAGTACATGTATATTTTGGAGCTCTTGATAAAACACTTTACTCATGCTTGGTTAAAGTTAATTAATCTCAGTATGCACAGTTAATGGGTGTGACTTGTCACTGTGTTAAAGCAACTTAAAGATAGTTTGCTCGTTGCATTTTAACATTTTCCATGAAAAAAAAAACAGCAACAATTACTTGCTGAGAACAGATTAACTTATACCGGTAAACAATCCAGGAACACTTGTTAGGCCAACTGCCTGCCGTTACATAACAGAAATACTGTAAAAAATGGCGCTTACCAAAACAAGCCAATAAATGAATAAATGTGTTCGATGTTCACAGTTAGACTTCACATAAACAAACAATGTCTATAATGAACAACATAGTTTTGTTTTTTCATTAAAGTTGGAACTAATTTTTTACATTAGTTTTTCCTATTTCAAATTTTGTTTTAATATTTTTAATGTCTTATGAGAACATTTCTATACTAACATTTATTTAAACTGTCCCAAATTTAATTACTTCCTATAGAAGCATAGAACATAACTAAGACTCAGTTTCATTCAGTCTGGTTATATAATACTTGAATGACGTTCTGTCATGAACAAAGTCAGCCACTGTAACAGTGAATGAAATTCAATTATGTCTTAAGAAGACTTCCTGGATTTAAAGCACATTTACAGTTCATTGTCCACATTAGCTTAAGACGACAATGTCTTATACAAATCTTGAACTATATGTACAATTAGGATTAAAAATAACAAAAATACACAGAATATTAACTTTTGACGAAAGTCCTTGGTTAAAAGGATATATTGATTTTAATACTCAAAAAAGATCTTAAGCAAAAATTCTTTTGAAAAAGACTTTTTTTTAAACTCATGAACAACAGTGTATTCGGTAAGACGATGGAGCATTTACGCAAAAGAATCAATATTAAATTAACACATGATGAAAATCTTTTATAAACATATATAGCAAAACCTTCTTTTGTTAGTTCAACAATGTTTAATAAGAATTTGTTTGATATTCATAAAATTAAAGAAAGATTATTATTAAACTGACCTTGTTATGTTTGAATGTGTATTCTAGATTTATCAAAATATTTAATGTATGATTTCATCATAATTACATTAAAGAAAAGTATAAAGATTCAGAAAAGCTTTTATTAACTGACACAGATTCATTATGTTATGAAATAGAAACCAAAGATACATATAAGGATTTTTATAAAGATTCAGAACTGTTTGACAATAGTGATAACAACCCAAATTCAAATTTTTATTTTTATTACAACAAAAAAGGAATTGGAAAATTTAATGATGAAGCTGCCGGCATTCCCATTGTTGAATTTGTCGGATTAAGAAGTAAAATGTATTCATATTTATTAGAAAACGAAAATAACATTAAAAATTAAAAGGAATAATAAAACATCTTGTAAAGAAAAAAATAGTTCATAAAAATTACAAAGATACTTTGTTTAATTCAACCCAAAGTAATCATACCTTTAAAGTTATTCGTTCTGATAAGCACAATCTTTCCAGTTATGTTATAAATAAAACGTCTTTATCATGTTATGACGATAAAAGATATATTCTTGATAATGGTATTGATACATGAGCTTATGGTTATATTAATTAAATTACAGAACCATAAATTGTTAATTGAATATTCATAACGTTTAAACCATCTATATAAATAACTGAATTCATTTTAAATTCATCAGCATAATTAATAGAAATAGATTCATTTTTTCTGTTATTTTTTGCATAATATCTTTGAAGAACTTTATTTACTTTATTTTTCAATTCCAATTTAACTTCTCCTTTATCTAATTTCATTGCATCTATAAGAATAATTAAAATGCAATTTTGTTTGATTGTTACGTTATTACCATTTTGAACTAAACCAGGACTAGCATTTACAACTTTCCATTGAAATAATCCAGCAACATCTTTTGTTTCAGATGTTAAAAACAGTGGAGGTTTTCTTACTGTTTGCCGTTCTACTTTACTTACTTTTTCGTTTATATTATTAAATATTCCCATTCTATACAAAACACAGTAATTATTAACTAGATAGAACCTGACATAACTTCCTGGTTCTATAGTATATTGAATTTCTGGAAACAGCGTTTTTGAAATCAATCCAAGATGAACTGTAAACATCATTCCTTTGCTTAAATGAATTCTAATTTTCTTGGAAACATTGAATTTGATCTCACGCCCAAATGAATCAAACTCACCCACCATGAAAAAGAGATATCAACATTATTATGCGTGGGGGGGGGGGGGGGGGGGGGGGGGGAAAGGTGCTGAACCAACGATAATGTTGGCTTCAATTATGTAATCCCCATCTTGTTGGACTTGAAATACACTCGCTTTCACTCCTCGAGAATTGACATATATTTGATCTGTTTCAATAAAACTTTTATAATCTGTAATCTTATTAACTCGTATTCCAAATAATGCAAATAAATTTGAGGTATTTAATACCTTTTGTTGTAACTGTTTATCTTCAATATCATATTTTTCTCCTCTAATATAATCTACATGTAGTTGCCTGCTATTGTAATATTCAAAAAGAAACACTTCACGTCTTACTTTTTCTAGTTCAGATTCATATTCGTAAATTTATTTTCATGTTCAAGAATGACATCAGCTAAATCGTTAACTCGTTTTGTTGTAGCAACTTTAGAAGCAGACAAATTGTCAACAGTATTTTTTGTTCTAGTTAATTGTGTTTCTTGTTTTAAAAATGCATTTTCTACTTTTGTAATTTCTTCAGCATTAGTGGAAATTGCTTTAGTATTAGCAGTAATCGATT